>NW_027175261.1:5810000-6032707 GCF_028021215.1 Eschrichtius robustus
GGGTTCGGGTACGGGTTCGGGTACGGCGTAGGGTATGGGTTATGGTTAGTGTTAGGGTTAGTTTGAGGGTTAGGGCTCGGTTTAGGTTACGGGTTAGGATAAGGGTACGTGTTAGGGTTAGGTTAGGGGTTAGGGTTAGGGCACGTGTTAGGGTTAGGGTAGTTATTAAACCTATTCCACTCTCTAGATACCCATTAGCACGTCAAGGAATATTATTTGGGTGTCCAGCCATGGAGAAGAGTTTAGACACTAGGAGAAGATAAGGAACACACCTATTATCAAGAAATCACATTAGGATTCTCTTTTTAACCTGTTCCTTAAAACACTAGTGCTTAGGAAATCTATTGGAGGCAGAAGCAGTCAAGGGTAGCTTAGGGTTAGGGTTAGGGTTAGGGTTAGGGTTAGGGTACGGCTTAGGGTACGGGTTCGGGTACGGGTTCGCGTACGGCGTAGGGTATGGGTTAGGGTTAGGGTTAGGGTTAGTTTGAAGGTTAGGGCTCGGTTTAGGGCACGGGTTAGGATTAGGGTTCGTGTTAGGGTTAGGGTAGGGGTTAGGGTTAGGGTACGCGTTAAGCTTAGGGTAGTTATTAAACCTATCCCACTCTCTAGATACCCCTTAGCACGTCAAGGAATATTATTTGGGGGTCCAGCCATGGAGAAGAGTTTAGACACTAGGAGAAGATAAGGAACACACCCATTATCCTGAAATCACATTAGGATTCTCTTTTTAACCTGTTCCTTAATACACTAGTGCTTAGGAAATCTATTGGAGGCAGAAGCAGTCAAGGGTAGCTTAGGGTTAGGGTTAGGGTTAGGGTTAGGTTTAGGGTACGGCTTAGGTTACGGGTTCGGGTACGGGTTCGTGTACGGCGTAGGGTATGGGTTAGGGTTAGGGTTAGGGTTAGTTTGAAGGTTAGGGCTCGGTTTAGGGCACGGGTTAATATTAGGGTTCGTGTTAGGGTTAGGGTAGGGGTTAGGGTTAGGGTACGCGTTAAGGTTAGGGTAGTTATTAAACCTATCCCACTCTCTAGATACCCCTTAGCACGTCAAGGAATATTATTTGGGGGTCCAGCCATGGAGAAGAGTTTAGACACTAGGAGAAGATAAGGAACACATCCATTATCCTGAAATCACATTAGGATTCTCTTTTTAAACTGTTCCTTAAAACACTAGTGCTTAGGAAATCTATTGGAGGCAGAAGCAGTCAAGGGTAGCTTAGGGTTAGGGTTAGGGTTAGGGTTAGGGTACGGCTTAGGGTACGGGTTCGGGTACGGGTTCGCGTACGGCGTAGGGTATGGGTTAGGGTTAGTGTTAGGGTTAGTTTGAAGGTTAGGGCTCGGTTTAGGGCACGGGTTAGGATTAGGGTTCGTGTTAGGGTTAGGGTAGGGGTTAGGGTTAGGTTACGCGTTAAGCTTAGGGTAGTTATTAAACCTATCCCACTCTCTAGATACCCCTTAGCACGTCAAGGAATATTATTTGGGGGTCCAGCCATGGAGAAGAGTTTAGACACTAGGAGAAGATAAGGAACACACCCATTATCAAGAAATCACATTAGGATTCTCTTTTTAACCTGTTCCTTAAAACACTAGTGCTTAGGAAATCTATTTGAGGCAGAAGCAGTCAAGGGTAGCTTAGGGTTAGGGTTAGGGTTAGGGTTAGTGTTAGGGTATGGGTTTGGGTACGGTTTCGGGTACGGCGTAGGGTATGGGTTAGGGTTAGGGTTAGGGTTAGTTTGAGGGTTAGGGCTCGGTTTAGGTTACGGGTTAGGATTAGGGTACGTGTTAGGGTTAGGGTAGGGGTTAGGGTTAGGGTACGCGTTAGGGTTAGGGTAGTTATTAAACCTATCCCACTCTCTAGATACCCCTTAGCACGTCAAGGAATATTATTTGGGTGTCCATCCATGGAGAAGAGTTTAGACACTAGGAGAATATAAGGAACACACCCATTATCAAGAAATCACATTAGGATTCTCTTTTTAACCTGTTCCTTAAAACACTAGTGCTTAGGAAATCTATTGGAGGCAGAAGCAGTCAAGGGAAGCTTAGGGTTAGGGTTAGGGTTAGGGTTAGGGTTAGGGTACGGCTTAGGGTACGGGTTCGTGTACGGGTTCGTGTACGGCGTAGGGTATGGGTTAGGGTTAGGGTTAGTTTGAAGGTTAGGGCTCGGTTTAGGGTACGGGTTAGGATTAGGGTTCGTGTTAAGGTTATGGTAGGGGTTAGGGTTAGGGTACGCATTAGGGTTAGGGTAGTTATTAAACCTATCCCACTCTCTAGATACCCCTTAGCACGTCAAGGAATATTATTTGGGGGTCCAGCCATGGAGAAGAGTTTAGACACTAGGAGAAGATAAGGAACACACACATTATCAATAAATCACATTAGGATTCTCTTTTTAACCTGTTCCTTAAAACACTAGTGCTTAGGAAATCTATTGGAGGCAGAAGCAGTCAAGGGTAGCTTAGGATTAGGGTTAGGGTTATTGTTAGGGTAAGGCTTAGGGTACGGATTCGGGTACGGCATAGGTTATGGGTTAGGGTTAGGGTTAGGGTTACTTTGAGGGTTAGGGCTCGGTTTAGGGTACGGGTTAGGATTAGGGTACGTGTTAGGGTTAGGGTACGCGTTAGGGTTAGGGTAGTTATTAAAACTATCCCACTCTCTAGATACCCCTTAGCACGTCAAGGAATATTATTTGGGGGTCCAGCCATGGAGAAGAGTTTAGACACTAGGAGAAGATAAGGAACACACCCATTGTCCTGAAATCACAATAGGATTCTCTTTTTAACCTGTTCTTTAATACACTAGTGCTTAGGAAATCTATTGGAGGCAGAAGCAGTCAAGGGTAGCTTAGGGTTAGGGTTAGGGTTAGGGTTAGGGTTAGGGTATGGCTTAGGGTACGGGTTCGGGTACGGGTTCGGGTACGGCGTAGGGTATGGGTTATGGTTAGTGTTAGGGTTAGTTTGAGGGTTAGGGCTCGGTTTAGGTTACGGGTTAGGATAAGGGTACGTGTTAGGGTTAGGTTAGGGGTTAGGGTTAGGGCACGTGTTAGGGTTAGGGTAGTTATTAAACCTATTCCACTCTCTAGATACCCATTAGCACGTCAAGGAATATTATTTGGGTGTCCAGCCATGGAGAAGAGTTTAGACACTAGGAGAAGATAAGGAACACACCTATTATCAAGAAATCACATTAGGATTCTCTTTTTAACCTGTTCCTTAAAACACTAGTGCTTAGGAAATCTATTGGAGGCAGAAGCAGTCAAGGGTAGCTTAGGGTTAGGGTTAGGGTTAGGGTTAGGGTTAGGGTACGGCTTAGGGTACGGGTTCGGGTACGGGTTCGCGTACGGCGTAGGGTATGGGTTAGGGTTAGGGTTAGGGTTAGTTTGAAGGTTAGGGCTCGGTTTAGGGCACGGGTTAGGATTAGGGTTCGTGTTAGGGTTAGGGTAGGGGTTAGGGTTAGGGTACGCGTTAAGCTTAGGGTAGTTATTAAACCTATCCCACTCTCTAGATACCCCTTAGCACGTCAAGGAATATTATTTGGGGGTCCAGCCATGGAGAAGAGTTTAGACACTAGGAGAAGATAAGGAACACACCCATTATCCTGAAATCACATTAGGATTCTCTTTTTAACCTGTTCCTTAATACACTAGTGCTTAGGAAATCTATTGGAGGCAGAAGCAGTCAAGGGTAGCTTAGGGTTAGGGTTAGGGTTAGGGTTAGGTTTAGGGTACGGCTTAGGTTACGGGTTCGGGTACGGGTTCGTGTACGGCGTAGGGTATGTGTTAGGGTTAGGGTTAGGGTTAGTTTGAAGGTTAGGGCTCGGTTTAGGGCACGGGTTAATATTAGGGTTCGTGTTAGGGTTAGGGTAGGGGTTAGGGTTAGGGTACGCGTTAAGGTTAGGGTAGTTATTAAACCTATCCCACTCTCTAGATACCCCTTAGCACGTCAAGGAATATTATTTGGGGGTCCAGCCATGGAGAAGAGTTTAGACACTAGGAGAAGATAAGGAACACATCCATTATCCTGAAATCACATTAGGATTCTCTTTTTAAACTGTTCCTTAAAACACTAGTGCTTAGGAAATCTATTGGAGGCAGAAGCAGTCAAGGGTAGCTTAGGGTTAGGGTTAGGGTTAGGGTTAGGGTACGGCTTAGGGTACGGGTTCGGGTACGGGTTCGCGTACGGCGTAGGGTATGGGTTAGGGTTAGTGTTAGGGTTAGTTTGAAGGTTAGGGCTCGGTTTAGGGCACGGGTTAGGATTAGGGTTCGTGTTAGGGTTAGGGTAGGGGTTAGGGTTAGGTTACGCGTTAAGCTTAGGGTAGTTATTAAACCTATCCCACTCTCTAGATACCCCTTAGCACGTCAAGGAATATTATTTGGGGGTCCAGCCATGGAGAAGAGTTTAGACACTAGGAGAAGATAAGGAACACACCCATTATCAAGAAATCACATTAGGATTCTCTTTTTAACCTGTTCCTTAAAACACTAGTGCTTAGGAAATCTATTTGAGGCAGAAGCAGTCAAGGGTAGCTTAGGGTTAGGGTTAGGGTTAGGGTTAGTGTTAGGGTATGGGTTTGGGTACGGTTTCGGGTACGGCGTAGGGTATGGGTTAGGGTTAGGGTTAGGGTTAGTTTGAGGGTTAGGGCTCGGTTTAGGTTACGGGTTAGGATTAGGGTACGTGTTAGGGTTAGGGTAGGGGTTAGGGTTAGGGTACGCGTTAGGGTTAGGGTAGTTATTAAACCTATCCCACTCTCTAGATACCCCTTAGCACGTCAAGGAATATTATTTGGGTGTCCATCCATGGAGAAGAGTTTAGACACTAGGAGAATATAAGGAACACACCCATTATCAAGAAATCACATTAGGATTCTCTTTTTAACCTGTTCCTTAAAACACTAGTGCTTAGGAAATCTATTGGAGGCAGAAGCAGTCAAGGGAAGCTTAGGGTTAGGGTTAGGGTTAGGGTTAGGGTTAGGGTACGGCTTAGGGTACGGGTTCGTGTACGGGTTCGTGTACGGCGTAGGGTATGGGTTAGGGTTAGGGTTAGTTTGAAGGTTAGGGCTCGGTTTAGGGTACGGGTTAGGATTAGGGTTCGTGTTAAGGTTATGGTAGGGGTTAGGGTTAGGGTACGCATTAGGGTTAGGGTAGTTATTAAACCTATCCCACTCTCTAGATACCCCTTAGCACGTCAAGGAATATTATTTGGGGGTCCAGCCATGGAGAAGAGTTTAGACACTAGGAGAAGATAAGGAACACACACATTATCAATAAATCACATTAGGATTCTCTTTTTAACCTGTTCCTTAAAACACTAGTGCTTAGGAAATCTATTGGAGGCAGAAGCAGTCAAGGGTAGCTTAGGATTAGGGTTAGGGTTATTGTTAGGGTAAGGCTTAGGGTACGGATTCGGGTACGGCATAGGTTATGGGTTAGGGTTAGGGTTAGGGTTACTTTGAGGGTTAGGGCTCGGTTTAGGGTACGGGTTAGGATTAGGGTACGTGTTAGGGTTAGGGTACGCGTTAGGGTTAGGGTAGTTATTAAACCTATCCCACTCTCTAGATACCCCTTAGCACGTCAAGGAATATTATTTGGGGGTCCAGCCATGGAGAAGAGTTTAGACACTAGGAGAAGATAAGGAACACACCCATTGTCCTGAAATCACAATAGGATTCTCTTTTTAACCTGTTCTTTAATACACTAGTGCTTAGGAAATCTATTGGAGGCAGAAGCAGTCAAGGGTAGCTTAGGGTTAGGGTTAGGGTTAGGGTTAGGGTTAGGGTACGGCTTAGGGTACGGGTTCGGGTACGGGTTCGGGTACGGCGTAGGGTATGGGTTATGGTTAGTGTTAGGGTTAGTTTGAGGGTTAGGGCTCGGTTTAGGTTACGGGTTAGGATAAGGGTACGTGTTAGGGTTAGGTTAGGGGTTAGGGTTAGGGCACGTGTTAGGGTTAGGGTAGTTATTAAACCTATTCCACTCTCTAGATACCCATTAGCACGTCAAGGAATATTATTTGGGTGTCCAGCCATGGAGAAGAGTTTAGACACTAGGAGAAGATAAGGAACACACCTATTATCAAGAAATCACATTAGGATTCTCTTTTTAACCTGTTCCTTAAAACACTAGTGCTTAGGAAATCTATTGGAGGCAGAAGCAGTCAAGGGTAGCTTAGGGTTAGGGTTAGGGTTAGGGTTAGGGTTAGGGTACGGCTTAGGGTACGGGTTCGGGTACGGGTTCGCGTACGGCGTAGGGTATGGGTTAGGGTTAGGGTTAGGGTTAGTTTGAAGGTTAGGGCTCGGTTTAGGGCACGGGTTAGGATTAGGGTTCGTGTTAGGGTTAGGGTAGGGGTTAGGGTTAGGGTACGCGTTAAGCTTAGGGTAGTTATTAAACCTATCCCACTCTCTAGATACCCCTTAGCACGTCAAGGAATATTATTTGGGGGTCCAGCCATGGAGAAGAGTTTAGACACTAGGAGAAGATAAGGAACACACCCATTATCCTGAAATCACATTAGGATTCTCTTTTTAACCTGTTCCTTAATACACTAGTGCTTAGGAAATCTATTGGAGGCAGAAGCAGTCAAGGGTAGCTTAGGGTTAGGGTTAGGGTTAGGGTTAGGTTTAGGGTACGGCTTAGGTTACGGGTTCGGGTACGGGTTCGTGTACGGCGTAGGGTATGTGTTAGGGTTAGGGTTAGGGTTAGTTTGAAGGTTAGGGCTCGGTTTAGGGCACGGGTTAATATTAGGGTTCGTGTTAGGGTTAGGGTAGGGGTTAGGGTTAGGGTACGCGTTAAGGTTAGGGTAGTTATTAAACCTATCCCACTCTCTAGATACCCCTTAGCACGTCAAGGAATATTATTTGGGGGTCCAGCCATGGAGAAGAGTTTAGACACTAGGAGAAGATAAGGAACACATCCATTATCCTGAAATCACATTAGGATTCTCTTTTTAAACTGTTCCTTAAAACACTAGTGCTTAGGAAATCTATTGGAGGCAGAAGCAGTCAAGGGTAGCTTAGGGTTAGGGTTAGGGTTAGGGTTAGGGTACGGCTTAGGGTACGGGTTCGGGTACGGGTTCGCGTACGGCGTAGGGTATGGGTTAGGGTTAGTGTTAGGGTTAGTTTGAAGGTTAGGGCTCGGTTTAGGGCACGGGTTAGGATTAGGGTTCGTGTTAGGGTTAGGGTAGGGGTTAGGGTTAGGTTACGCGTTAAGCTTAGGGTAGTTATTAAACCTATCCCACTCTCTAGATACCCCTTAGCACGTCAAGGAATATTATTTGGGGGTCCAGCCATGGAGAAGAGTTTAGACACTAGGAGAAGATAAGGAACACACCCATTATCAAGAAATCACATTAGGATTCTCTTTTTAACCTGTTCCTTAAAACACTAGTGCTTAGGAAATCTATTTGAGGCAGAAGCAGTCAAGGGTAGCTTAGGGTTAGGGTTAGGGTTAGGGTTAGTGTTAGGGTATGGGTTTGGGTACGGTTTCGGGTACGGCGTAGGGTATGGGTTAGGGTTAGGGTTAGGGTTAGTTTGAGGGTTAGGGCTCGGTTTAGGTTACGGGTTAGGATTAGGGTACGTGTTAGGGTTAGGGTAGGGGTTAGGGTTAGGGTACGCGTTAGGGTTAGGGTAGTTATTAAACCTATCCCACTCTCTAGATACCCCTTAGCACGTCAAGGAATATTATTTGGGTGTCCATCCATGGAGAAGAGTTTAGACACTAGGAGAATATAAGGAACACACCCATTATCAAGAAATCACATTAGGATTCTCTTTTTAACCTGTTCCTTAAAACACTAGTGCTTAGGAAATCTATTGGAGGCAGAAGCAGTCAAGGGAAGCTTAGGGTTAGGGTTAGGGTTAGGGTTAGGGTTAGGGTACGGCTTAGGGTACGGGTTCGTGTACGGGTTCGTGTACGGCGTAGGGTATGGGTTAGGGTTAGGGTTAGTTTGAAGGTTAGGGCTCGGTTTAGGGTACGGGTTAGGATTAGGGTTCGTGTTAAGGTTATGGTAGGGGTTAGGGTTAGGGTACGCATTAGGGTTAGGGTAGTTATTAAACCTATCCCACTCTCTAGATACCCCTTAGCACGTCAAGGAATATTATTTGGGGGTCCAGCCATGGAGAAGAGTTTAGACACTAGGAGAAGATAAGGAACACACACATTATCAATAAATCACATTAGGATTCTCTTTTTAACCTGTTCCTTAAAACACTAGTGCTTAGGAAATCTATTGGAGGCAGAAGCAGTCAAGGGTAGCTTAGGATTAGGGTTAGGGTTATTGTTAGGGTAAGGCTTAGGGTACGGATTCGGGTACGGCATAGGTTATGGGTTAGGGTTAGGGTTAGGGTTACTTTGAGGGTTAGGGCTCGGTTTAGGGTACGGGTTAGGATTAGGGTACGTGTTAGGGTTAGGGTACGCGTTAGGGTTAGGGTAGTTATTAAACCTATCCCACTCTCTAGATACCCCTTAGCACGTCAAGGAATATTATTTGGGGGTCCAGCCATGGAGAAGAGTTTAGACACTAGGAGAAGATAAGGAACACACCCATTGTCCTGAAATCACAATAGGATTCTCTTTTTAACCTGTTCTTTAATACACTAGTGCTTAGGAAATCTATTGGAGGCAGAAGCAGTCAAGGGTAGCTTAGGGTTAGGGTTAGGGTTAGGGTTAGGGTTAGGGTATGGCTTAGGGTACGGGTTCGGGTACGGGTTCGGGTACGGCGTAGGGTATGGGTTATGGTTAGTGTTAGGGTTAGTTTGAGGGTTAGGGCTCGGTTTAGGTTACGGGTTAGGATAAGGGTACGTGTTAGGGTTAGGTTAGGGGTTAGGGTTAGGGCACGTGTTAGGGTTAGGGTAGTTATTAAACCTATTCCACTCTCTAGATACCCATTAGCACGTCAAGGAATATTATTTGGGTGTCCAGCCATGGAGAAGAGTTTAGACACTAGGAGAAGATAAGGAACACACCTATTATCAAGAAATCACATTAGGATTCTCTTTTTAACCTGTTCCTTAAAACACTAGTGCTTAGGAAATCTATTGGAGGCAGAAGCAGTCAAGGGTAGCTTAGGGTTAGGGTTAGGGTTAGGGTTAGGGTTAGGGTACGGCTTAGGGTACGGGTTCAGGTACGGGTTCGTGTACGGCGTAGGGTATGGGTTAGGGTTAGGGTTAGGGTTAGTTTGAAGGTTAGGGCTCGGTTTAGGGTACGGGTTAGGATTAGGGTTCGTGTTAGGGTTAGGGTAGGGGTTAGGGTTAGGGTACGCGTTAGGGTTAGGGTAGTTATTAAACCTATCCCACTCTCTAGATACCCCTTAGCACGTCAAGGAATATTATTTGGGGGTCCAGCCATGGAGAAGAGTTTAGACACTAGGAGAAGATAAGGAACACACCGATTATCAAGAAATCACATTAGGATTCTCTTTTTAACCTGTTCCTTAAAACACTAGTGCTTAGGAAATCTATTGGAGGCAGAAGCAGTCAAGGGTAGCTTAGGGTTAGGGTTAGGGTTAGGGTACGGCTCAGGGCACGGTTTCGGGTACGGGTTCGGGTACGGGTTTGGGTATGGCGTAGGATATGGGTTAGGGTTAGGGTTAGGGTTAGTTTGAGGGTTAGGGCTCGGTTTAGTGTACGGGTTAGGATTAGGGTACGTGTTAGGGTTAGGGTAGGGGTTAGGGTTAGGGTACGCGTTAGGGTTAGGGTAGTTATTAAACCTATCCCACTCTCTAGATACCCCTTAGCACGTCAAGGAATATTATTTGGGGGTCCAGCCATGGAGAAGAGTTTAGACACTAGGAGAAGATAAGTAACACACACATTATCAAGAAATCACATTAGGATTCTCTTTTTAACCTGTTCCTTAAAACACTAGCGCTTAGGAAATCTATTGGAGGCAGAAGCAGTCAAGGGTAGCTTAGGGTTAGGGTTAGGGTTATTGTTAGGGTAAGGCTTAGGGTACGGGTTCGGGTACGGCATAGGGTATGGGTTAGGGTTAGGGTTAGGGTTAGTTTGAGGGTTAGGGCTCGGTTTAGGGTACGTGTTAGGATTAGGGTACGTGTTAGGGTTAGGGTACGCGTTAGGGTTAGGGTAGTTATTAAACCTATCCCACTCTCTAGATACCCCTTAGCACGTCAAGGAATATTATTTGGGGGTCCAGCCATGGAGAAGAGTTTAGACACTAGGAGAAGATAAGGAACACACCCATTATCCTGAAATCACAATAGGATTCTCTTTTTAACCTGTTCTTTAATACACTAGTGCTTAGGAAATCTATTGGAGGCAGAAGCAGTCAAGGGTAGCTTAGGGTTAGGGTTAGGGTTAGGGTTAGGGTTAGGGTACGGCTTAGGGTACGGGTTCGGGTACGGGTTCGGGTACGGCGTAGGGTATGGGTTATGGTTAGTGTTAGGGTTAGTTTGAGGGTTAGGGCTCGGTTTAGGTTACGGGTTAGGATTAGGGTACGTGTTAGGGTTAGGTTAGGGGTTAGGGTTAGGGCACGCGTTAGGGTTAGGGTAGTTATTAAACCTATTCCACTCTCTAGATACCCCTTAGCACGTCAAGGAATATTATTTGGGTGTCCAGCCATGGAGAAGAGTTTAGACACTAGGAGAAGATAAGGAAGACACCCATTATCAAGAAATCACATTAGGATTCTCTTTTTAACCTGTTCCTTAAAACACTAGTGCTTAGGAAATCTATTGGAGGCAGAAGCAGCCAAGGGTAGCTTAGGGTTAGGGTTAGGGTTATGGTTAGGGTTAGGGTTAGGGTACGGCTTAGAGTACTGGTTCGTGTACGGGTTCGTGTACGGCGTAGGGTTAGGGTTAGGGTTAGGGTTAGGGTTAGTTTGAGGGTTAGGGCTCGGTTTAGGGTACGGGGTAGGATAAGGGTACGTGTTAGCGTTATGATAGGGGTTAGGGTTAGGGTACGCGTTAGGGTTACGTTAGTTATTAAACCTATCCCACTCACTAGATACCCCTTAGCACGTCAAGGAATATTATTTGGGGGTCCAGCCATGGAGAAGAGTTTAGACACTAGGAGAAGATAAGGAACACACCCATTATCAAGAAATCACATTAGGATTCTCTTTTTAACCTGTTCCTTAAAACACTAGCGCTTAGGAAATCTATTGGAGGCAGAAGCAGTCAAGGGTAGCTTAGGGTTAGGGTTAGGGTTATTGTTAGGGTAAGGCTTAGGGTACGGGTTCGGGTACGGCATAGGGTATGGGTTAGGGTTAGGGTTAGGGTTAGTTTGAGGGTTAGGGCTCGGTTTAGGGTACGTGTTAGGATTAGGGTACGTGTTAGGGTTAGGGTACGCGTTAGGGTTAGGGTAGTTATTAAACCTATCCCACTCTCTAGATACCCCTTAGCACGTCAAGGAATATTATTTGGGGGTCCAGCCATGGAGAAGAGTTTAGACACTAGGAGAAGATAAGGAACACACCCATTATCCTGAAATCACAATAGGATTCTCTTTTTAACCTGTTCTTTAATACACTAGTGCTTAGGAAATCTATTGGAGGCAGAAGCAGTCAAGGGTAGCTTAGGGTTAGGGTTAGGGTTAGGGTTAGGGTTAGGGTACGGCTTAGGGTACGGGTTCGGGTACGGGTTCGGGTACGGCGTAGGGTATGGGTTATGGTTAGTGTTAGGGTTAGTTTGAGGGTTAGGGCTCGGTTTAGGTTACGGGTTAGGATTAGGGTACGTGTTAGGGTTAGGTTAGGGGTTAGGGTTAGGGCACGCGTTAGGGTTAGGGTAGTTATTAAACCTATTCCACTCTCTAGATACCCCTTAGCACGTCAAGGAATATTATTTGGGTGTCCAGCCATGGAGAAGAGTTTAGACACTAGGAGAAGATAAGGAAGACACCCATTATCAAGAAATCACATTAGGATTCTCTTTTTAACCTGTTCCTTAAAACACTAGTGCTTAGGAAATCTATTGGAGGCAGAAGCAGCCAAGGGTAGCTTAGGGTTAGGGTTAGGGTTAGGGTTAGGGTTAGGGTTAGGGTACGGCTTAGAGTACTGGTTCGTGTACGGGTTCGTGTACGGCGTAGGGTTAGGGTTAGGGTTAGGGTTAGGGTTAGTTTGAGGGTTAGGGCTCGGTTTAGGGTACGGGGTAGGATAAGGGTACGTGTTAGCGTTATGATAGGGGTTAGGGTTAGGGTACGCGTTAGGGTTACGTTAGTTATTAAACCTATCCCACTCACTAGATACCCCTTAGCACGTCAAGGAATATTATTTGGGGGTCCAGCCATGGAGAAGAGTTTAGACACTAGGAGAAGATAAGGAACACACCCATTATCAAGAAATCACATTAGGATTCTCTTTTTAACCTGTTCCTTAAAACACTAGTGCTTAGGAAATCTATTGGAGGCAGAAGCAGTCAAGGGTAGCTTAGAGTTATGGTTAGGGTTAGGGTTATTGTTAGGATAAGGCTTAGGGTACGGGTTCGGGTACGGTTTCGGGTACGGTATAGGGTATGGGTTAGGGTTAGGGTTAGGGTTAGTTTGAGGGTTAGGGCTCGGTTTAGGGTACGGGTTAGGATTAGGGTACGTGTTAGGGTTAGGGTAGGGGTTAGGGTTAGGGTACGCGTTAGGATTAGGGTAGTTATTAAACCTATCCCACTCTCTAGATACCCCTTAGCACGTCAAGGAATATTATTTGGGTGTCCAGCCATGGAGAAGAGTTTAGACACTAGGAGAAGATAAGGAACACACCCATTATCAAGAAATCACATTAGGATTCTCTTTTTAACCTGTTCCTTAAAACACTAGTGCTTAGGAAATCTATTGGAGGCAGAAGCAGTCAACTGTAGCTTAGGGTTAGGGTTAGGGTTAGGGTTAGGGTTAGCTTTAGGGTACGGCTTAGTGTAAGGGTTCGGGTACGGGTTCGGGTACGGCGTATGGTATGGGTTAGGGTTAGGGTTAGGGTTAGTTTGAGGGTTAGGTCTTGTTTTAGGGTACGGGTTAGGATTAGGGTACGTGTTCGGGTTAGGGTAGGGGTTAGGCTTAGGGTACGTGTTAGGGTTAGGGTACGCGTTAGGGTTAGGGTAGTTATTAAACCTATCCCACTCTCTAGATACCCCTTAGCACGTCAAGGAATATTATTAGGGTGTCCAGCCATGGAGAAGAGTTTAGACACTAGGAGAAGATAAGGAACACAACCATTATCAAGAAATCACATTAGGATTCTCTTTTTTACCTGTTCCTTAAAACACTAGTGCTTAGAAAATCTATTGGAGGCAGAAGCAGTCAAGGGTAGCTTAGGGTTAGGGTTAGGGTTAGGGCTAGAGTTAGGGTACGGCATAGGGTACGGGTTCGGGTACGGGTTCGTGTACGGCGTAGGGTATGGGTTAGAGTTAGGGTTAGGGTTAGTTTGAAGGTTAGGGCTCGGTTTAGGTTTCGGCTTAGGATTAGGGTACGTGTTAGGGTTAGGGTAGGGGTTAGGGTTATGGTACGCGTTAGGGTTATGGTAGTTATTAAACCTATCCCACTCTCTAGATACCCCTTAGCACGTCAAGGAATATTATTTGGGGGTCCAGCCATGGAGAAGAGTTTAGACACTAGGAGAAGATAAGGAACACACCCATTCTCAAGAAATCACATTAGGATTCTCTTTTTAACCTGTTCCTTAAAACACTTGTGCTTAGGAAATCAATTGGATGCAGAAGCAGTCAAGGGTAGCTTAGGGTTAGGGTTAGGGTTAGGGTTAGGGTTAGCTTTAGGGTACGACTTAGTGTACGGGTTCGGGTACGGCGTATGGCATGGGTTAGGGTTAGGGTTAGGGTTAGTTTGAGGGTTAGGGCTTGGTTAGGGTACGGGTTAGGATTAGGGTACGTGTTCGGGTTAGGGTAGGGGTTAGGGTTAGGGTACGTGTTATGGTTAGGGTACGCGTTAGGGTTAGGGTAGTTATTAAACCTATCCCACTCTCTAGATACCCCTTAGCACGTCAAGGAATATTATTTGGGTGTCCAGCCATGGAGAAGAGTTTAGACACTAGGAGAAGATAAAGAACACACCCATTGTCAAGAAATCACATTAGGATTCTCTTTTTTACCTGTTCCTTAAAACACTAGTGCTTAGGAAATCTATTGGAGGCAGAAGGAGTCAAGGGTTGCTTAGAGTTAGGGTTAGGGTTAGGGTTAGGTTTAGGGTACGGCTTAGGGTACGGGTTCGGTTACGGGTTCGTGTACGGCGTAGGGTATGGGTTAGGGTTAGGGTTAGGGTTAGTTTGAAGGTTAGGGCTCGGTTTAGGGCACGGGTTAATATTAGGGTTCGTGTTAGGGTTAGGGTAGGGGTTAGGGTTAGGGTATGCGTTAAGGTTAGGGTAGTTATTAAACCTATCCCACTCTCTAGATACCCCTTAGCACGTCAAGGAATATTATTTGGGGGTCCAGCCATGGAGAAGAGTTTAGACACTAGGAGAAGATAAGGAACACACCCATTATCCTGAAATCACATTAGGATTCTCTTTTTAACCTGTTCCTTAATACACTAGTGCTTAGGAAATCTATTGGAGGCAGAAGCAGTCAAGGGTAGCTTAGGGTTAGGGTTAGGGTTAGGGTTAGGGTTAGGGTACGGCTTAGGGTACGGGTTCGGGTACGGCGTAGGGTATGGTTTAGGGTTAGGGTTAGGGTTAATTTGAGGGTTAGGGCTCGGTTTAGGTTACGGGTTAGGATTAGTGTACGTGTTAGGGTTAAGGTAGAGGTTAGGGTTAGGGTACGCGTTAGGGTAAGGGTAGTTATTAAACCTATCCCACTCTCTAGATACCCCTTAGCACGTCAAGGAATATTATTTGGGGGTCCAGCCATGGAGAAGAGTTTAGACACTAGGAGAAGATAAGGAACACACCCATTATCAAGAAATCACATTAGGATTCTCTTTTTAACCTGTTCCTTAAAACACTAGTGCTTAGGAAATCTATTGGAGGCAGAAGCAGTCAAGGGTAGCTTAGGGTTAGGGTTAGGGTTAGGGTACGGCTTAGGGTACGGTTTCGGGTACGGGTTCGGGTACGGGTTTGGGTATGGCGTAGGATATGGGTTAGGGTTAGGGTTAGGGTTAGTTTGAGGGTTAGGGCTCGGTTTAGGGTACGGGTTAGGATTAGGGTACGTGTTAGGGTTAGGGTAGGGGTTAGGGTTAGGGTACGCGTTAGGGTTAGGGTAGTTATTAAACCTATCCCACTCTCTAGATACCCCTTAGCACGTCAAGGAATATTATTTGGGTGTCCAGCCATGGAGAAGAGTTTAGACACTAGGAGAAGATAAGGAACACACCCATTATCAAGAAATCACATTAGGATTCTCTTTTTTACCTGTTCCTTAAAACACTAGTGCTTAGGAAATCTATTGGAGGCAGAAGCAGTCAAGGGTAGCTTAGGGTTAGGGTTAGGGTTAGGGCTAGAGTTAGGGTACGGCATAGGGTACGGGTTCGGGTACGGATTCGTGTACGGCGTAGGGTATGGGTTAGAGTTAGTGTTAGGGTTAGTTTGAAGGTTAGGGCTCGGTTTAGGTTTCGGCTTAGGATTCGGGTACGTGTTAGGGTTAGGGTAGGGGTTAGGGTTATGGTACGCGTTAGGGTTAGGGTAGTTATTAAACCTATCCCACTCTCTAGATACCCCTTAGCACGTCAAGGAATATTATTTGGGGGTCCAGCCATGGAGAAGAGTTTAGACACTAGGAGAAGATAAGGAACACACCCATTATCAAGAAATCACATTAGGATTCTCTTTTTAACCTGTTCCTTAAAACACTTGTGCTTAGGAAATCTATTGGAGGCAGAAGCAGTCAAGGGTAGCTTAGGGTTAGGGTTAGGGTTAGGGTTAGGGTTAGCTTTAGGGTACGACTTAGTGTACGGGTTCGGGTACGGGTTCGGGTACGGAGTATGGTATGGGTTAGGGTTAGGGTTAGGGTTAGTTTGAGGGTTAGGGCTTGGTTTAGGGTACGGGTTAGGATTAGGGTACGTGTTCGGGTTAGGGTAGGGGTTAGGGTTAGGGTACGTGTTAGGGTTAGGGTACGCGTTAGGGTTAGGGTAGTTATTAAACCTATCCCACTCTCTAGATACCCCTTAGCACGTCAAGGAATATTATTTGGGTGTCCAGCCATGGAGAAGAGTTTAGACACTAGGAGAAGATAAAGAACACACCCATTATCAAGAAATCACATTAGGATTCTCTTTTTTACCTGTTCCTTAAAACACTAGTGCTTAGGAAATCTATTGGAGGCAGAAGCAGTCAAGGGTAGCTTAGAGTTATGGTTAGGGTTAGGGTTATTGTTAGGATAAGGCTTAGGGTACGGGTTCGGGTACGGTTTCGGGTACGGTATAGGGTATGGGTTAGGGTTAGGGTTAGGGTTAGTTTGAGGGTTAGGGCTCGGTTTAGGGTACGGGTTAGGATTAGGTTACGTGTTAGGGTTAGGGTAGGGGTTAGGGTTAGGGTACGCGTTAGGATTAGGGTAGTTATTAAACCTATCCCACTCTCTAGATACCCCTTAGCACGTCAAGGAATATTATTTGGGTGTCCAGCCATGGAGAAGAGTTTAGACACTAGGAGAAGATAAGGAACACACCCATTATCAAGAAATCACATTAGGATTCTCTTTTTAACCTGTTCCTTAAAACACTAGTGCTTAGGAAATCTATTGGAGGCAGAAGCAGTCAACTGTAGCTTAGGGTTAGGGTTAGGGTTAGGGTTAGGGTTAGCTTTAGGGTACGGCTTAGTGTAAGGGTTCGGGTACGGGTTCGGGTACGGCGTATGGTATGGGTTAGGGTTAGGGTTAGGGTTAGTTTGAGGGTTAGGTCTTGTTTTAGGGTACGGGTTAGGATTAGGGTACGTGTTCGGGTTAGGTTAGGGGTTAGGCTTAGGGTACGTGTTAGGGTTAGGGTACGCGTTAGGGTTAGGGTAGTTATTAAACCTATCCCACTCTCTAGATACCCCTTAGCACGTCAAGGAATATTATTAGGGTGTCCAGCCATGGAGAAGAGTTTAGACACTAGGAGAAGATAAGGAACACACCCATTATCAAGAAATCACATTAGGATTCTATTTTTTACCTGTTCCTTAAAACACTAGTGCTTAGAAAATCTATTGGAGGCAGAAGCAGTCAAGGGTAGCTTAGGGTTAGGGTTAGGGTTAGGGCTAGAGTTAGGGTACGGCATAGGGTACGGGTTCGGGTACGGGTTCGTGTACGGCGTAGGGTATGGGTTAGAGTTAGGGTTAGGGTTAGTTTGAAGGTTAGGGCTCGGTTTAGGTTTCGGCTTAGGATTAGGGTACGTGTTAGGGTTAGGGTAGGGGTTAGGGTTATGGTACGCGTTAGGGTTATGGTAGTTATTAAACCTATCCCACTCTCTAGATACCCCTTAGCACGTCAAGGAATATTATTTGGGGGTCCAGCCATGGAGAAGAGTTTAGACACTAGGAGAAGATAAGGAACACACCCATTCTCAAGAAATCACATTAGGATTCTCTTTTTAACCTGTTCCTTAAAACACTTGTGCTTAGGAAATCAATTGGAGGCAGAAGCAGTCAAGGGTAGCTTAGGGTTAGGGTTAGGGTTAGGGTTAGGGTTAGCTTTAGGGTACGACTTAGTGTACGGGTTCGGGTACGGCGTATGGTATGGGTTAGGGTTAGGGTTAGGGTTAGTTTGAGGGTTAGGGCTTGGTTAGGGTACGGGTTAGGATTAGGGTACGTGTTCGGGTTAGGGTAGGGGTTAGGGTTAGGGTACGTGTTATGGTTAGGGTACGCGTTAGGGTTAGGGTAGTTATTAAACCTATCCCACTCTCTAGATACCCCTTAGCACGTCAAGGAATATTATTTGGGTGTCCAGCCATGGAGAAGAGTTTAGACACTAGGAGAAGATAAAGAACACACCCATTGTCAAGAAATCACATTAGGATTCTCTTTTTTACCTGTTCCTTAAAACACTAGTGCTTAGGAAATCTATTGGAGGCAGAAGCAGTCAAGGGTTGCTTAGAGTTAGGGTTAGGGTTAGGGTTAGGTTTAGGGTACGGCTTAGGGTACGGGTTCGGTTACGGGTTCGTGTACGGCGTAGGGTATGGGTTAGGGTTAGGGTTAGGGTTAGTTTGAAGGTTAGGGCTCGGTTTAGGGCACGGGTTAATATTAGGGTTCGTGTTAGGGTTAGGGTAGGGGTTAGGGTTAGGGTACGCGTTAAGGTTAGGGTAGTTATTAAACCTATCCCACTCTCTAGATACCCCTTAGCACGTCAAGGAATATTATTTGGGGGTCCAGCCATGGAGAAGAGTTTAGACACTAGGAGAAGATAAGGAACACACCCATTATCCTGAAATCACATTAGGATTCTCTTTTTAACCTGTTCCTTAATACACTAGTGCTTAGGAAATCTATTGGAGGCAGAAGCAGTCAAGGGTAGCTTAGGGTTAGGGTTAGGGTTAGGGTTAGGGTTAGGGTACGGCTTAGGGTACGGGTTCGGGTACGGCGTAGGGTATGGTTTAGGGTTAGGGTTAGGGTTAATTTGAGGGTTAGGGCTCGGTTTAGGTTACGGGTTAGGATTAGTGTACGTGTTAGGGTTAAGGTAGAGGTTAGGGTTAGGGTACGCGTTAGGGTAAGGGTAGTTATTAAACCTATCCCACTCTCTAGATACCCCTTAGCACGTCAAGGAATATTATTTGGGGGTCCAGCCATGGAGAAGAGTTTAGACACTAGGAGAAGATAAGGAACACACCCATTATCAAGAAATCACATTAGGATTCTCTTTTTAACCTGTTCCTTAAAACACTAGTGCTTAGGAAATCTATTGGAGGCAGAAGCAGTCAAGGGTAGCTTAGGGTTAGGGTTAGGGTTAGGGTACGGCTTAGGGTACGGTTTCGGGTACGGGTTCGGGTACGGGTTTGGGTATGGCGTAGGATATGGGTTAGGGTTAGGGTTAGGGTTAGTTTGAGGGTTAGGGCTCGGTTTAGGGTACGGGTTAGGATTAGGGTACGTGTTAGGGTTAGGGTAGGGGTTAGGGTTAGGGTACGCGTTAGGGTTAGGGTAGTTATTAAACCTATCCCACTCTCTAGATACCCCTTAGCACGTCAAGGAATATTATTTGGGTGTCCAGCCATGGAGAAGAGTTTAGACACTAGGAGAAGATAAGGAACACACCCATTATCAAGAAATCACATTAGGATTCTCTTTTTTACCTGTTCCTTAAAACACTAGTGCTTAGGAAATCTATTGGAGGCAGAAGCAGTCAAGGGTAGCTTAGGGTTAGGGTTAGGGTTAGGGCTAGAGTTAGGGTACGGCATAGGGTACGGGTTCGGGTACGGATTCGTGTACGGCGTAGGGTATGGGTTAGAGTTAGTGTTAGGGTTAGTTTGAAGGTTAGGGCTCGGTTTAGGTTTCGGCTTAGGATTAGGGTACGTGTTAGGGTTAGGGTAGGGGTTAGGGTTATGGTACGCGTTAGGGTTAGGGTAGTTATTAAACCTATCCCACTCTCTAGATACCCCTTAGCACGTCAAGGAATATTATTTGGGGGTCCAGCCATGGAGAAGAGTTTAGACACTAGGAGAAGATAAGGAACACACCCATTATCAAGAAATCACATTAGGATTCTCTTTTTAACCTGTTCCTTAAAACACTTGTGCTTAGGAAATCTATTGGAGGCAGAAGCAGTCAAGGGTAGCTTAGGGTTAGGGTTAGGGTTAGGGTTAGGGTTAGCTTTAGGGTACGACTTAGTGTACGGGTTCGGGTACGGGTTCGGGTACGGAGTATGGTATGGGTTAGGGTTAGGGTTAGGGTTAGTTTGAGGGTTAGGGCTTGGTTTAGGGTACGGGTTAGGATTAGGGTACGTGTTCGGGTTAGGGTAGGGGTTAGGGTTAGGGTACGTGTTAGGGTTAGGGTACGCGTTAGGGTTAGGGTAGTTATTAAACCTATCCCACTCTCTAGATACCCCTTAGCACGTCAAGGAATATTATTTGGGTGTCCAGCCATGGAGAAGAGTTTAGACACTAGGAGAAGATAAAGAACACACCCATTATCAAGAAATCACATTAGGATTCTCTTTTTTACCTGTTCCTTAAAACACTAGTGCTTAGGAAATCTATTGGAGGCAGAAGCAGTCAAGGGTAGCTTAGGGTTAGGGTTAGGGTTAGGGTTAGGTTTAGGGTACGGCTTAGGGTACGGGTTCGGGTACGGGTTCGTGTACGGCGTAGGGTATGGGTTAGGGTTAGGGTTAGGGTTAGTTTGAAGTTTAGGGCTCGGTTTAGGGCACGGGTTAATATTAGGGTTCGTGTTAGGGTTAGGGTAGGGGTTAGGGTTAGGGTACGCGTTAAGGTTAGGGTAGTTATTAAACCTATCCCACTCTCTAGATACCCCTTAGCACGTCAAGGAATATTATTTGGGGGTCCAGCCATGGAGAAGAGTTTAGACACTAGGAGAAGATAAGGAACACACCCATTATCCTGAAATCACATTAGGATTCTCTTTTTAACCTGTTCCTTAAAACACTAGTGCTTAGGAAATCTATTGGAGGCAGAAGCAGTCAAGGGTAGCTTAGGGTTAGGGTTAGGGTTAGGGTTAGGGTTAGGGTACGGCTTAGGGTACGGGTTCGGGTACGGGTTCGCGTACGGCGTAGGGTATGGGTTAGGGTTAGGGTTAGGGTTAGTTTGAAGGTTAGGGCTCGGTTTAGGGCACGGGTTAGGATTAGGGTTCGTGTTAGGGTTAGGGTAGGGGTTAGGGTTAGGGTACGCGTTAAGCTTAGGGTAGTTATTAAACCTATCCCACTCTCTAGATACCCCTTAGCACGTCAAGGAATATTATTTGGGGGTCCAGCCATGGAGAAGAGTTTATACACTAGGAGAAGATAAGGAACACACCCATTATCAAGAAATCACATTAGGATTCTCTTTTTAACCTGTTCCTTAAAACACTAGTGCTTAGGAAATCTATTGGAGGCAGAAGCAGTCAAGGGTAGCTTAGGGTTAGGGTTAGGGTTAGGGTTAGGGTTAGCTTTAGGGTACGACTTAGTGTACGGGTTCGGGTACGGGTTCGGGTACGGAGTATGGTATGGGTTAGGGTTAGGGTTAGGGTTAGTTTGAGGGTTAGGGCTTGGTTTAGGGTACGGGTTAGGATTAGGGTACGTGTTCGGGTTAGGGTAGGGGTTAGGGTTAGGGTACGTGTTAGGGTTAGGGTACGCGTTAGGGTTAGGGTAGTTATTAAACCTATCCCACTCTCTAGATACCCCTTAGCACGTCAAGGAATATTATTTGGGGGTCCAGCCATGGAGAAGAGTTTAGACACTAGGAGAAGATAAGGAACACACCCATTATCCTGAAATCACATTAGGATTCTCTTTTTAACCTGTTCCTTAAAACACTAGTGCTTAGGAAATCTATTGGAGGCAGAAGCAGTCAAGGGTAGCTTAGGGTTAGGGTTAGGGTTAGGGTTAGGGTTAGGGTACGGCTTAGGGTACGGGTTCGGGTACAGGTTCGCGTACGGCGTAGGGTATGGGTTAGGGTTAGGGTTAGGGTTAGTTTGAAGGTTAGGGCTCGGTTTAGGGCACGGGTTAGGATTAGGGTTCGTGTTAGGGTTAGGGTAGGGGTTAGGGTTAGGGTACGCGTTAAGCTTAGGGTAGTTATTAAACCTATCCCACTCTCTAGATACCACTTAGCACGTCAAGGAATATTATTTGGGGGTCCAGCCATGGAGAAGAGTTTATACACTAGGAGAAGATAAGGAACACACCCATTATCAAGAAATCACATTAGGATTCTCTTTTTAACCTGTTCCTTAAAACACTAGTGCTTAGGAAATCTATTGGAGGCAGAAGCAGTCAAGGGTAGCTTAGAGTTATGGATAGGGTTAGGGTTATTGTTAGGGTAAGGCTTAGGGTACGGGTTCGGGTACGGTTTCGGGTACGGTATAGGGTATGGGTTAGGGTTAGGGTTAGGGTTAGTTTGAGGGTTAGGGCTCGGTTTAGGGTACGGGTTAGGATTAGGGTACGTGTTAGGGTTAGGGTAGGGGTTAGGGTTAGGGTATGCGTTAGGGTTAGGGTATTTATTAAACCTATCCCACTCTCTAGATACCCCTTAGCACGTCAAGGAATATTATTTGGGGGTCCAGCAATGGAGAAGAGTTTAGACACTAGGAGAAGATAAGGAACACACCCGTCATCAAGAAATCACATTAGGATTCTCTTTTTAACCTGTTCCTTAAAACACTAGTGCTTAGGAAATCTATTGGAGGCAGAAGCAGTCAAGGGTAGCTTAGGGTTAGGGTTAGGGTTAGGGTTAGGGTTAGCTTTAGGGTACGACTTAGGGTACGGGTTCGGGTACGGGTTCGGGTACGGCGTATGGTATGGGTTAGGGTTAGGGTTAGGGTTAGTTTGAGGGTTAGGGCTTGGTTTAGGGTACGGGTTAGGATTAGGGTACGTGTTCGGGTTAGGGTAGGGGTTAGGGTTAGGGTACGTGTTAGGGTTAGGGTACGCGTTAGGGTTAGGGTAGTTATTAAACCTATCCCACTCTCTAGATACCCCTTAGCACGTCAAGGAATATTATTAGGGTGTCCAGCCATGGAGAAGAGTTTAGACACTAGGAGAAGATAAAGAACACACCCATTATCAAGAAATCACATTAGGATTCTCTTTTTTACCTGTTCCTTAAAACACTAGTGCTTAGGAAATCTATTGGAGGCAGAAGCAGTCAAGGGTAGCTTAGGGTTAGGGTTAGGGTTAGGGTTAGGTTTAGGGTACGGCTTAGGGTACGGGTTCGGGTACGGGTTCGTGTACGGCCTAGGGTATGGGTTAGGGTTAGGGTTAGGGTTAGTTTGAAGGTTAGGGCTCGGTTTAGGGCACGGGTTAATATTAGGGTTCGTGTTAGGGTTAGGGTAGGGGTTAGGGTTAGGGTACGCGTTAAGGTTAGGGTAGTTATTAAACGTATCCCACTCTCTAGATACCCCTTAGCACGTCAAGGAATATTATTTGGGGGTCCAGCCATGGAGAAGAGTTTAGACACTAGGAGAAGATAAGGAACACACCCATTATCCTGAAATCACATTAGGATTCTCTTTTTAACCTGTTCCTTAAAACACTAGTGCTTAGGAAATCTATTGGAGGCAGAAGCAGTCAAGGGTAGCTTAGGGTTAGGGTTAGGGTTAGGGTTAGGGTTAGGGTACGGCTTAGGGTACGGGTTCGGGTACGGGTTCGCGTACGGCGTAGGGTATGGGTTAGGGTTAGGGTTAGGGTTAGTTTGAAGGTTAGGGCTCGGTTTAGGGCACGGGTTAGGATTAGGGTTCGTGTTAGGGTTAGGGTAGGGGTTAGGGTTAGGGTACGCGTTAAGCTTAGGGTAGTTATTAAACCTATCCCACTCTCTAGATACCCATTAGCACGTCAAGGAATATTATTTGGGGGTCCAGCCATGGAGAAGAGTTTAGACACTAGGAGAAGATAAGGAACACACCCATTATCCTGAAATCACATTAGGATTTTCTTTTTAACCTGTTCCTTAATACACTAGTGCTTAGGAAATCTATTGGAGGCAGAAGCAGTCAAGGGTAGCTTAGGGTTAGGGTTAGGGTTAGGGTTAGGTTTAGGGTACGGCTTAGGTTACGGGTTCGGGTACGGGTTCGTGTACGGCGTAGGGTATGGGTTAGGGTTAGGGTTAGGGTTAGTTTGAAGGTTAGGGCTCGGTTTAGGGCACGGGTTAATATTAGGGTTCGTGTTAGGGTTAGGGTAGGGGTTAGGGTTAGGGTACGCGTTAAGGTTAGGGTAGTTATTAAACCTATCCCACTCTCTAGATACCCCTTAGCACGTCAAGGAATATTATTTGGGGGTCCAGCCATGGAGAAGAGTTTAGACACTAGGAGAAGATAAGGAACACATCCATTATCCTGAAATCACATTAGGATTCTCTTTTTAACCTGTTCCTTAAAACACTAGTGCTTAGGAAATCTATTGGAGGCAGAAGCAGTCAAGGGTAGCTTAGGGTTAGGGTTAGGGTTAGGGTTAGGGTTAGGGTACGGCTTAGGGTACGGGTTCGGGTACGGGTTCGGGTACGGCGTAGGGTATGGGTTATGGTTAGTGTTAGGGTTAGTTTGAGGGTTAGGGCTCGGTTTAGGTTACGGGTTAGGATAAGGGTACGTGTTAGGGTTAGGTTAGGGGTTAGGGTTAGGGCACGCGTTAGGGTTAGGGTAGTTATTAAACCTATTCCACTCTCTAGATACCCATTAGCACGTCAAGGAATATTATTTGGGTGTCCAGCCATGGAGAAGAGTTTAGACACTAGGAGAAGATAAGGAACACACCTATTATCAAGAAATCACATTAGGATTCTCTTTTTAACCTGTTCCTTAAAACACTAGTGCTTAGGAAATCTATTGGAGGCAGAAGCAGTCAAGGGTAGCTTAGGGTTAGGGTTAGGGTTAGGGTTAGGGTTAGCTTTAGGGTACGACTTAGTGTACGGGTTCGGGTACGGGTTCGGGTACGGAGTATGGTATGGGTTAGGGTTAGGGTTAGGGTTAGTTTGAGGGTTAGGGCTTGGTTTAGGGTACGGGTTAGGATTAGGGTACGTGTTCGGGTTAGGGTAGGGGTTAGGGTTAGGGTACGTGTTAGGGTTAGGGTACGCGTTAGGGTTAGGGTAGTTATTAAACCTATCCCACTCTCTAGATACCCCTTAGCACGTCAAGGAATATTATTTGGGTGTCCAGCCATGGAGAAGAGTTTAGACACTAGGAGAAGATAAAGAACACACCCATTATCAAGAAATCACATTAGGATTCTCTTTTTTACCTGTTCCTTAAAACACTAGTGCTTAGGAAATCTATTGGAGGCAGAAGCAGTCAAGGGTAGCTTAGGGTTAGGGTTAGGGTTAGGGTTAGGTTTAGGGTACGGCTTAGGGTACGGGTTCGGGTACGGGTTCGTGTACGGCGTAGGGTATGGGTTAGGGTTAGGGTTAGGGTTAGTTTGAAGGTTAGGGCTCGGTTTAGGGCACGGGTTAATATTAGGGTTCGTGTTAGGGTTAGGGTAGGGGTTAGGGTTAGGGTACGCGTTAAGGTTAGGGTAGTTATTAAACCTATCCCACTCTCTAGATACCCCTTAGCACGTCAAGGAATATTATTTGGGGGTCCAGCCATGGAGAAGAGTTTAGACACTAGGAGAAGATAAGGAACACACCCATTATCCTGAAATCACATTAGGATTCTCTTTTTAACCTGTTCCTTAAAACACTAGTGCTTAGGAAATCTATTGGAGGCAGAAGCAGTCAAGGGTAGCTTAGGGTTAGGGTTAGGGTTAGGGTTAGGGTTAGGGTACGGCTTAGGGTACGGGTTCGGGTACGGGTTCGCGTACGGCGTAGGGTATGGGTTAGGGTTAGGGTTAGGGTTAGTTTGAAGGTTAGGGCTCGGTTTAGGGCACGGGTTAGGATTAGGGTTCGTGTTAGGGTTAGGGTAGGGGTTAGGGTTAGGGTACGCGTTAAGCTTAGGGTAGTTATTAAACCTATCCCACTCTCTAGATACCCCTTAGCACGTCAAGGAATATTATTTGGGGGTCCAGCCATGGAGAAGAGTTTATACACTAGGAGAAGATAAGGAACACACCCATTATCAAGAAATCACATTAGGATTCTCTTTTTAACCTGTTCCTTAAAACACTAGTGCTTAGGAAATCTATTGGAGGCAGAAGCAGTCAAGGGTAGCTTAGGGTTAGGGTTAGGGTTAGGGTTAGGGTTAGCTTTAGGGTACGACTTAGTGTACGGGTTCGGGTACGGGTTCGGGTACGGAGCATGGTATGGGTTAGGGTTAGGGTTAGGGTTAGTTTGAGGGTTAGGGCTTGGTTTAGGGTACGGGTTAGGATTAGGGTACGTGTTCGGGTTAGGGTAGGGGTTAGGGTTAGGGTACGTGTTAGGGTTAGGGTACGCGTTAGGGTTAGGGTAGTTATTAAACCTATCCCACTCTCTAGATACCCCTTAGCACGTCAAGGAATATTATTTGGGTGTCCAGCCATGGAGAATAGTTTAGACACTAGGAGAAGATAAAGAACACACCCATTATCAAGAAATCACATTAGGATTCTCTTTTTTACCTGTTCCTTAAAACACTAGTGCTTAGGAAATCTATTGGAGGCAGAAGCAGTCAAGGGTAGCTTAGGGTTAGGGTTAGGGTTAGGGTTAGGTTTAGGGTACGGCTTAGGGTACGGGTTCGGGTACGGGTTCGTGTACGGCGTAGGGTATGGGTTAGGGTTAGGGTTAGGGTTAGTTTGAAGGTTAGGGCTCGGTTTAGGGCACGGGTTAATATTAGGGTTCGTGTTAGGGTTAGGGTAGGGGTTAGGGTTAGGGTACGCGTTAAGGTTAGGGTAGTTATTAAACCTATCCCACTCTCTAGATACCCCTTAGCACGTCAAGGATTATTATTTGGGGGTCCAGCCATGGAGAAGAGTTTAGACACTAGGAGAAGATAAGGAACACACCCATTATCCTGAAATCACATTAGGATTCTCTTTTTAACCTGTTCCTTAAAACACTAGTGCTTAGGAAATCTATTGGAGGCAGAAGCAGTCAAGGGTAGCTTAGGGTTAGGGTTAGGGTTAGGGTTAGGGTTAGGGTACGGCTTAGGGTACGGGTTCGGGTACAGGTTCGCGTACGGCGTAGGGTATGGGTTAGGGTTAGGGTTAGGGTTAGTTTGAAGGTTAGGGCTCGGTTTAGGGCACGGGTTAGGATTAGGGTTCGTGTTAGGGTTAGGGTAGGGGTTAGGGTTAGGGTACGCGTTAAGCTTAGGGTAGTTATTAAACCTATCCCACTCTCTAGATACCACTTAGCACGTCAAGGAATATTATTTGGGGGTCCAGCCATGGAGAAGAGTTTATACACTAGGAGAAGATAAGGAACACACCCATTATCAAGAAATCACATTAGGATTCTCTTTTTAACCTGTTCCTTAAAACACTAGTGCTTAGGAAATCTATTGGAGGCAGAAGCAGTCAAGGGTAGCTTAGAGTTATGGATAGGGTTAGGGTTATTGTTAGGGTAAGGCTTAGGGTACGGGTTCGGGTACGGTTTCGGGTACGGTATAGGGTATGGGTTAGGGTTAGGGTTAGGGTTAGTTTGAGGGTTAGGGCTCGGTTTAGGGTACGGGTTAGGATTAGGGTACGTGTTAGGGTTAGGGTAGGGGTTAGGGTTAGGGTATGCGTTAGGGTTAGGGTATTTATTAAACCTATCCCACTCTCTAGATACCCCTTAGCACGTCAAGGAATATTATTTGGGGGTCCAGCAATGGAGAAGAGTTTAGACACTAGGAGAAGATAAGGAACACACCCGTCATCAAGAAATCACATTAGGATTCTCTTTTTAACCTGTTCCTTAAAACACTAGTGCTTAGGAAATCTATTGGAGGCAGAAGCAGTCAAGGGTAGCTTAGGGTTAGGGTTAGGGTTAGGGTTAGGGTTAGCTTTAGGGTACGACTTAGTGTACGGGTTCGGGTACGGGTTCGGGTACGGCGTATGGTATGGGTTAGGGTTAGGGTTAGGGTTAGTTTGAGGGTTAGGGCTTGGTTTAGGGTACGGGTTAGGATTAGGGTACGTGTTCGGGTTAGGGTAGGGGTTAGGGTTAGGGTACGTGTTAGGGTTAGGGTACGCGTTAGGGTTAGGGTAGTTATTAAACCTATCCCACTCTCTAGATACCCCTTAGCACGTCAAGGAATATTATTAGGGTGTCCAGCCATGGAGAAGAGTTTAGACACTAGGAGAAGATAAAGAACACACCCATTATCAAGAAATCACATTAGGATTCTCTTTTTTACCTGTTCCTTAAAACACTAGTGCTTAGGAAATCTATTGGAGGCAGAAGCAGTCAAGGGTAGCTTAGGGTTAGGGTTAGGGTTAGGGTTAGGTTTAGGGTACGGCTTAGGGTACGGGTTCGGGTACGGGTTCGTGTACGGCCTAGGGTATGGGTTAGGGTTAGGGTTAGGGTTAGTTTGAAGGTTAGGGCTCGGTTTAGGGCACGGGTTAATATTAGGGTTCGTGTTAGGGTTAGGGTAGGGGTTAGGGTTAGGGTACGCGTTAAGGTTAGGGTAGTTATTAAACGTATCCCACTCTCTAGATACCCCTTAGCACGTCAAGGAATATTATTTGGGGGTCCAGCCATGGAGAAGAGTTTAGACACTAGGAGAAGATAAGGATCACACCCATTATCCTGAAATCACATTAGGATTCTCTTTTTAACCTGTTCCTTAAAACACTAGTGCTTAGGAAATCTATTGGAGGCAGAAGCAGTCAAGGGTAGCTTAGGGTTAGGGTTAGGGTTAGGGTTAGGGTTAGGGTACGGCTTAGGGTACGGGTTCGGGTACGGGTTCGCGTACGGCGTAGGGTATGGGTTAGGGTTAGGGTTAGGGTTAGTTTGAAGGTTAGGGCTCGGTTTAGGGCACGGGTTAGGATTAGGGTTCGTGTTAGGGTTAGGGTAGGGGTTAGGGTTAGGGTACGCGTTAAGCTTAGGGTAGTTATTAAACCTATCCCACTCTCTAGATACCCATTAGGACGTCAAGGAATATTATTTGGGGGTCCAGCCATGGAGAAGAGTTTAGACACTAGGAGAAGATAAGGAACACACCCATTATCCTGAAATCACATTAGGATTTTCTTTTTAACCTGTTCCTTAATACACTAGTGCTTAGGAAATCTATTGGAGGCAGAAGCAGTCAAGGGTAGCTTAGGGTTAGGGTTAGGGTTAGGGTTAGGTTTAGGGTACGGCTTAGGTTACGGGTTCGGGTACGGGTTCGTGTACGGCGTAGGGTATGGGTTAGGGTTAGGGTTAGGGTTAGTTTGAAGGTTAGGGCTCGGTTTAGGGCACGGGTTAATATTAGGGTTCGTGTTAGGGTTAGGGTAGGGGTTAGGGTTAGGGTACGCGTTAAGGTTAGGGTACTTATTAAACCTATCCCACTCTCTAGATACCCCTTAGCACGTCAAGGAATATTATTTGGGGGTCCAGCCATGGAGAAGAGTTTAGACACTAGGAGAAGATAAGGAACACATCCATTATCCTGAAATCACATTAGGATTCTCTTTTTAACCTGTTCCTTAAAACACTAGTGCTTAGGAAATCTATTGGAGGCAGAAGCAGTCAAGGGTAGCTTAGGGTTAGGGTTAGGGTTAGGGTTAGGGTTAGGGTACGGCTTAGGGTACGGGTTCGGGTACGGGTTCGGGTACGGCGTAGGGTATGGGTTATGGTTAGTGTTAGGGTTAGTTTGAGGGTTAGGGCTCGGTTTAGGTTACGGGTTAGGATAAGGGTACGTGTTAGGGTTAGGTTAGGGGTTAGGGTTAGGGCACGCGTTAGGGTTAGGGTAGTTATTAAACCTATTCCACTCTCTAGATACCCATTAGCACGTCAAGGAATATTATTTGGGTGTCCAGCCATGGAGAAGAGTTTAGACACTAGGAGAAGATAAGGAACACACCTATTATCAAGAAATCACATTAGGATTCTCTTTTTAACCTGTTCCTTAAAACACTAGTGCTTAGGAAATCTATTGGAGGCAGAAGCAGTCAAGGGTAGCTTAGGGTTAGGGTTAGGGTTAGGG
The DNA here is from genome assembly GCF_028021215.1 of Eschrichtius robustus. NCBI lineage: Eukaryota > Metazoa > Chordata > Mammalia > Artiodactyla > Eschrichtiidae > Eschrichtius > Eschrichtius robustus. Next base: position 5,839,488 of record NW_027175261.1, read on the forward strand.
TTAGGGTTAGCTTTAGGGTACGACTTAGTGTACGGGTTCGGGTACGGGTTCGGGTACGGAGTTTGGTATGGGTTAGGGTTAGGGTTAGGGTTAGTTTGAGGGTTAGGGCTTGGTTTAGGGTACGGGTTAGGATTAGGGTACGTGTTCGGGTTAGGGTAGGGGTTAGGGTTAGGGTACGTGTTAGGGTTAGGGTACGCGTTAGGGTTAGGGTAGTTATTAAACCTATCCCACTCTCTAGATACCCCTTAGCACGTCAAGGAATATTATTTGGGTGTCCAGCCATGGAGAAGAGTTTAGACACTAGGAGAAGATAAAGAACACACCCATTATCAAGAAATCACATTAGGATTCTCTTTTTTACCTGTTCCTTAAAACACTAGTGCTTAGGAAATCTATTGGAGGCAGAAGCAGTCAAGGGTAGCTTAGGGTTAGGGTTAGGGTTAGGGTTAGGTTTAGGGTACGGCTTAGGGTACGGGTTCGGGTACGGGTTCGTGTACGGCGTAGGGTATGGGTTAGGGTTAGGGTTAGGGTTAGTTTGAAGGTTAGGGCTCGGTTTAGGGCACGGGTTAATATTAGGGTTCGTGTTAGGGTTAGGGTAGGGGTTAGGGTTAGGGTACGCGTTAAGGTTAGGGTAGTTATTAAACCTATCCCACTCTCTAGATACCCCTTAGCACGTCAAGGAATATTATTTGGGGGTCCAGCCATGGAGAAGAGTTTAGACACTAGGAGAAGATAAGGAACACACCCATTATCCTGAAATCACATTAGGATTCTCTTTTTAACCTGTTCCTTAAAACACTAGTGCTTAGGAAATCTATTGGAGGCAGAAGCAGTCAAGGGTAGCTTAGGGTTAGGGTTAGGGTTAGGGTTAGGGTTAGGGTACGGCTTAGGGTACGGGTTCGGGTACGGGTTCGCGTACGGCGTAGGGTATGGGTTAGGGTTAGGGTTAGGGTTAGTTTGAAGGTTAGGGCTCGGTTTAGGGCACGGGTTAGGATTAGGGTTCATGTTAGGGTTAGGGTAGGGGTTAGGGTTAGGGTACGCGTTAAGCTTAGGGTAGTTATTAAACCTATCCCACTCTCTAGATACCCCTTAGCACGTCAAGGAATATTATTTGGGGGTCCAGCCATGGAGAAGAGTTTATACACTAGGAGAAGATAAGGAACACACCCATTATCAAGAAATCACATTAGGATTCTCTTTTTAACCTGTTCCTTAAAACACTAGTGCTTAGGAAATCTATTGGAGGCAGAAGCAGTCAAGGGTAGCTTAGGGTTAGGGTTAGGGTTAGGGTTAGGGTTAGCTTTAGGGTACGACTTAGTGTACGGGTTCGGGTACGGGTTCGGGTACGGAGTATGGTATGGGTTAGGGTTAGGGTTAGGGTTAGTTTGAGGGTTAGGGCTTGGTTTAGGGTACGGGTTAGGATTAGGGTACGTGTTCGGGTTAGGGTAGGGGTTAGGGTTAGGGTACGTGTTAGGGTTAGGGTACGCGTTAGGGTTAGGGTAGTTATTAAACCTATCCCACTCTCTAGATACCCCTTAGCACGTCAAGGAATATTATTAGGGTGTCCAGCCATGGAGAAGAGTTTAGACACTAGGAGAAGATAAAGAACACACCCATTATCAAGAAATCACATTAGGATTCTCTTTTTTACCTGTTCCTTAAAACACTAGTGCTTAGGAAATCTATTGGAGGCAGAAGCAGTCAAGGGTAGCTTAGGGTTAGGGTTAGGGTTAGGGTTAGGTTTAGGGTACGGCTTAGGGTACGGGTTCGGGTACGGGTTCGTGTACGGCGTAGGGTATGGGTTAGGGTTAGGGTTAGGGTTAGTTTGAAGGTTAGGGCTCGGTTTAGGGCACGGGTTAATATTAGGGTTCGTGTTAGGGTTAGGGTAGGGGTTAGGGTTAGGGTACGCGTTAAGGTTAGGGTAGTTATTAAACCTATCCCACTCTCTAGATACCCCTTAGCACGTCAAGGAATATTATTTGGGGGTCCAGCCATGGAGAAGAGTTTAGACACTAGGAGAAGATAAGTAACACACACATTATCAAGAAATCACATTAGGATTCTCTTTTTAACCTGTTCCTTAAAACACTAGCGCTTAGAAAATCTATTGGAGGCAGAAGCAGTCAAGGGTAGCTTAGGGTTAGGGTTAGGGTTATTGTTAGGGTAAGGCTTAGGGTACGGGTTCGGGTACGGCATAGGGTATGGGTTAGGGTTAGGGTTAGGGTTAGTTTGAGGGTTAGGGCTCGGTTTAGGGTACGTGTTAGGATTAGGGTACGTGTTAGGGTTAGGGTACGCGTTAGGGTTAGGGTAGTTATTAAACCTATCCCACTCTCTAGATACCCCTTAGCACGTCAAGGAATATTATTTGGGGGTCCAGCCATGGAGAAGAGTTTAGACACTAGGAGAAGATAAGGAACACACCCATTATCCTGAAATCACAATAGGATTCTCTTTTTAACCTGTTCTTTAATACACTAGTGCTTAGGAAATCTATTGGAGGCAGAAGCAGTCAAGGGTAGCTTAGGGTTAGGGTTAGGGTTAGGGTTAGGGTTAGGGTACGGCTTAGGGTACGGGTTCGGGTACGGGTTCGGGTACGGCGTAGGGTATGGGTTATGGTTAGTGTTAGGGTTAGTTTGAGGGTTAGGGCTCGGTTTAGGTTACGGGTTAGGATTAGGGTACGTGTTAGGGTTAGGTTAGGGGTTAGGGTTAGGGCACGCGTTAGGGTTAGGGTAGTTATTAAACCTATTCCACTCTCTAGATACCCCTTAGCACGTCAAGGAATATTATTTGGGTGTCCAGCCATGGAGAAGAGTTTAGACACTAGGAGAAGATAAGGAAGACACCCATTATCAAGAAATCACATTAGGATTCTCTTTTTAACCTGTTCCTTAAAACACTAGTGCTTAGGAAATCTATTGGAGGCAGAAGCAGCCAAGGGTAGCTTAGGGTTAGGGTTAGGGTTAGGGTTAGGGTTAGGGTTAGGGTTAGGGTACGGCTTAGAGTACTGGTTCGTGTACGGGTTCGTGTACGGCGTAGGGTTAGGGTTAGGGTTAGGGTTAGGGTTAGTTTGAGGGTTAGGGCAAGGTTTAGGGTACGGGGTAGGATAAGGGTACGTGTTAGGGTTATGATAGGGGTTAGGGTTAGGGTACGCGTTAGGGTTACGTTAGTTATTAAACCTATCCCACTCACTAGATACCCCTTAGCACGTCAAGGAATATTATTTGGGGGTCCAGCCATGGAGAAGAGTTTAGACACTAGGAGAAGATAAGGAACACACCCATTATCAAGAAATCACATTAGGATTCTCTTTTTAACCTGTTCCTTAAAACACTAGTGCTTAGGAAATCTATTGGAGGCAGAAGCAGTCAAGGGTAGCTTAGGGTTAGGGTTAGGGTTAGGGCTAGAGTTAGGGTACGGCATAGGGTACGGGTTCGGGTACGGATTCGTGTACGGCGTAGGGTATGGGTTAGAGTTAGTGTTAGGGTTAGTTTGAAGGTTAGGGCTCGGTTTAGGTTTCGGCTTAGGATTAGGGTACGTGTTAGGGTTAGGGTAGGGGTTAGGGTTATGGTACGCGTTAGGGTTAGGGTAGTTATTAAACCTATCCCACTCTCTAGATACCCCTTAGCACGTCAAGGAATATTATTTGGGGGTCCAGCCATGGAGAAGAGTTTAGACACTAGGAGAAGATAAGGAACACACCCATTATCAAGAAATCACATTAGGATTCTCTTTTTAACCTGTTCCTTAAAACACTTGTGCTTAGGAAATCTATTGGAGGCAGAAGCCGTCAAGGGTAGCTTAGGGTTAGGGTTAGGGTTAGGGTTAGGGTTAGCTTTAGGGTACGACTTAGTGTACGGGTTCGGGTACGGGTTCGGGTACGGAGTATGGTATGGGTTAGGGTTAGGGTTAGGGTTAGTTTGAGGGTTAGGGCTTGGTTTAGGGTACGGGTTAGGATTAGGGTACGTGTTCGGGTTAGGGTAGGGGTTAGGGTTAGGGTACGTGTTAGGGTTAGGGTACGCGTTAGGGTTAGGGTAGTTATTAAACCTATCCCACTCTCTAGATACCCCTTAGCACGTCAAGGAATATTATTTGGGTGTCCAGCCATGGAGAAGAGTTTAGACACTAGGAGAAGATAAAGAACACACCCATTATCAAGAAATCACATTAGGATTCTCTTTTTTACCTGTTCCTTAAAACACTAGTGCTTAGGAAATCTATTGGAGGCAGAAGCAGTCAAGGGTAGCTTAGGGTTAGGGTTAGGGTTAGGGTTAGGTTTAGGGTACGGCTTAGGGTACGGGTTCGGGTACGGGTTCGTGTACGGCGTAGGGTATGGGTTAGGGTTAGGGTTAGGGTTAGTTTGAAGGTTAGGGCTCGGTTTAGGGCACGGGTTAATATTAGGGTTCGTGTTAGGGTTAGGGTAGGGGTTAGGGTTAGGGTACGCGTTAAGGTTAGGGTAGTTATTAAACCTATCCCACTCTCTAGATTCCCCTTAGCACGTCAAGGAATATTATTTGGGGGTCCAGCCATGCAGAAGAGTTTAGACACTAGGAGAAGATAAGGAACACACCCATTATCCTGAAATCACATTAGGATTCTCTTTTTAACCTGTTCCTTAAAACACTAGTGCTTAGGAAATCTATTGGAGGCAGAAGCAGTCAAGGGTAGCTTAGGGTTAGGGTTAGGGTTAGGGTTAGGGTTAGGGTACGGCTTAGGGTACGGGTTCGGGTACGGGTTCGCGTACGGCGTAGGGTATGGGTTAGGGTTAGGGTTAGGGTTAGTTTGAAGGTTAGGGCTCGGTTTAGGGCACGGGTTAGGATTAGGGTTCGTGTTAGGGTTAGGGTAGGGGTTAGGGTTAGGGTACGCGTTAAGCTTAGGGTAGTTATTAAACCTATCCCACTCTCTAGATACCACTTAGCACGTCAAGGAATTTTATTTGGGGGTCCAGCCATGGAGAAGAGTTTATACACTAGGAGAAGATAAGGAACACACCCATTATCAAGAAATCACATTAGGATTCTCTTTTTAACCTGTTCCTTAAAACACTAGTGCTTAGGAAATCTATTGGAGGCAGAAGCAGTCAAGGGTAGCTTAGAGTTATGGATAGGGTTAGGGTTATTGTTAGGGTAAGGCTTAGGGTACGGGTTCGGGTACGGTTTCGGGTACGGTATAGGGTATGGGTTAGGGTTAGGGTTAGGGTTAGTTTGAGGGTTAGGGCTCGGTTTAGGGTACGGGTTAGGATTAGGGTACGTGTTAGGGTTAGGGTAGGGGTTAGGGTTAGGGTATGCGTTAGGGTTAGGGTATTTATTAAACCTATCCCACTCTCTAGATACCCCTTAGCACGTCAAGGAATATTATTTGGGGGTCCAGCAATGGAGAAGAGTTTAGACACTAGGAGAAGATAAGGAACACACCCGTCATCAAGAAATCACATTAGGATTCTCTTTTTAACCTGTTCCTTAAAACACTAGTGCTTAGGAAATCTATTGGAGGCAGAAGCAGTCAAGGGTAGCTTAGGGTTAGGGTTAGGGTTAGGGTTAGGGTTAGCTTTAGGGTACGACTTAGTGTACGGGTTCGGGTACGGGTTCGGGTACGGCGTATGGTATGGGTTAGGGTTAGGGTTAGGGTTAGTTTGAGGGTTAGGGCTTGGTTTAGGGTACGGGTTAGGATTAGGGTACGTGTTCGGGTTAGGGTAGGGGTTAGGGTTAGGGTACGTGTTAGGGTTAGGGTACGCGTTAGGGTTAGGGTAGTTATTAAACCTATCCCACTCTCTAGATACCCCTTAGCACGTCAAGGAATATTATTAGGGTGTCCAGCCATGGAGAAGAGTTTAGACACTAGGAGAAGATAAAGAACACACCCATTATCAAGAAATCACATTAGGATTCTCTTTTTTACCTGTTCCTTAAAACACTAGTGCTTAGGAAATCTATTGGAGGCAGAAGCAGTCAAGGGTAGCTTAGGGTTAGGGTTAGGGTTAGGGTTAGGTTTAGGGTACGGCTTAGGGTACGGGTTCGGGTACGGGTTCGTGTACGGCGTAGGGTATGGGTTAGGGTTAGGGTTAGGGTTAGTTTGAAGGTTAGGGCTCGGTTTAGGGCACGGGTTAATATTAGGGATCGTGTTAGGGTTAGGGTAGGGGTTAGGGTTAGGGTACGCGTTAAGGTTAGGGTAGTTATTAAACGTATCCCACTCTCTAGATACCCCTTAGCACGTCAAGGAATATTATTTGGGGGTCCAGCCATGGAGAAGAGTTTAGACACTAGGAGAAGATAAGGAACACACCCATTATCCTGAAATCACATTAGGATTCTCTTTTTAACCTGTTCCTTAAAACACTAGTGCTTAGGAAATCTATTGGAGGCAGAAGCAGTCAAGGGTAGCTTAGGGTTAGGGTTAGGGTTAGGGTTAGGGTTAGGGTACGGCTTAGGGTACGGGTTCGGGTACGGGTTCGCGTACGGCGTAGGGTATGGGTTAGGGTTAGGGTTAGGGTTAGTTTGAAGGTTAGGGCTCGGTTTAGGGCACGGGTTAGGATTAGGGTTCGTGTTAGGGTTAGGGTAGGGGTTAGGGTTAGGGTACGCGTTAAGCTTAGGGTAGTTATTAAACCTATCCCACTCTCTAGATACCCCTTAGCACGTCAAGGAATATTATTTGGGGGTCCAGCCATGGAGAAGAGTTTAGACACTAGGAGAAGATAAGGAACACACCCATTATCCTGAAATCACATTAGGATTCTCTTTTTAACCTGTTCCTTAAAACACTAGTGCTTAGGAAATCTATTGGAGGCAGAAGCAGTCAAGGGTAGCTTAGGGTTAGGGTTAGGGTTAGGGTTAGGGTTAGGGTACGGCTTAGGGTACGGGTTCGGGTACAGGTTCGCGTACGGCGTAGGGTATGGGTTAGGGTTAGGGTTAGGGTTAGTTTGAAGTTTAGGGCTCGGTTTAGGGCACGGGTTAGGATTAGGGTTCGTGTTAGGGTTAGGGTAGGGGTTAGGGTTAGGGTACGCGTTAAGCTTAGGGTAGTTATTAAACCTATCCCACTCTCTAGATACCACTTAGCACGTCAAGGAATATTATTTGGGGGTCCAGCCATGGAGAAGAGTTTATACACTAGGAGAAGATAAGGAACACACCCATTATCAAGAAATCACATTAGGATTCTCTTTTTAACCTGTTCCTTAAAACACTAGTGCTTAGGAAATCTATTGGAGGCAGAAGCAGTCAAGGGTAGCTTAGAGTTATGGATAGGGTTAGGGTTATTGTTAGGGTAAGGCTTAGGGTACGGGTTCGGGTACGGTTTCGGGTACGGTATAGGGTATGGGTTAGGGTTAGGGTTAGGGTTAGTTTGAGGGTTAGGGCTCGGTTTAGGGTACGGGTTAGGATTAGGGTACGTGTTAGGGTTAGGGTAGGGGTTAGGGTTAGGGTATGCGTTAGGGTTAGGGTATTTATTAAACCTATCCCACTCTCTAGATACCCCTTAGCACGTCAAGGAATATTATTTGGGGGTCCAGCAATGGAGAAGAGTTTAGACACTAGGAGAAGATAAGGAACACACCCGTCATCAAGAAATCACATTAGGATTCTCTTTTTAACCTGTTCCTTAAAACACTAGCGCTTAGGAAATCTATTGGAGGCAGAAGCAGTCAAGGGTAGCTTAGGGTTAGGGTTAGGGTTAGGGTTAGGGTTAGCTTTAGGGTACGACTTAGTGTACGGGTTCGGGTACGGGTTCGGGTACGGCGTATGGTATGGGTTAGGGTTAGGGTTAGGGTTAGTTTGAGGGTTAGGGCTTGGTTTAGGGTACGGGTTAGGATTAGGGTACGTGTTCGGGTTAGGGTAGGGGTTAGGGTTAGGGTACGTGTTAGGGTTAGGGTACGCGTTAGGGTTAGGGTAGTTATTAAACCTATCCCACTCTCTAGATACCCCTTAGCACGTCAAGGAATATTATTAGGGTGTCCAGCCATGGAGAAGAGTTTAGACACTAGGAGAAGATAAAGAACACACCCATTATCAAGAAATCACATTAGGATTCTCTTTTTTACCTGTTCCTTAAAACACTAGTGCTTAGGAAATCTATTGGAGGCAGAAGCAGTCAAGGGTAGCTTAGGGTTAGGGTTAGGGTTAGGGTTAGGTTTAGGGTACGGCTTAGGGTACGGGTTCGGGTACGGGTTCGTGTACGGCCTAGGGTATGGGTTAGGGTTAGGGTTAGGGTTAGTTTGAAGGTTAGGGCTCGGTTTAGGGCACGGGTTAATATTAGGGTTCGTGTTAGGGTTAGGGTAGGGGTTAGGGTTAGGGTACGCGTTAAGGTTAGGGTAGTTATTAAACGTATCCCACTCTCTAGATACCCCTTAGCACGTCAAGGAATATTATTTGGGGGTCCAGCCATGGAGAAGAGTTTAGACACTAGGAGAAGATAAGGAACACACCCATTATCAAGAAATCACATTAGGATTCTCTTTTTAACCTGTTCCTTAAAACACTAGTGCTTAGGAAATCTATTGGAGGCAGAAGCAGTCAAGGGTAGCTTAGGGTTAGGGTTAGGGTTAGGGTTAGGGTTAGGGTACGGCTTAGGGTACGGGTTCGGGTACGGGTTCGCGTACGGCGTAGGGTATGGGTTAGGGTTAGGGTTAGGGTTAGTTTGAAGGTTAGGGCTCGGTTTAGGGCACGGGTTAGGATTAGGATTCGTGTTAGGGTTAGGGTAGGGGTTAGGGTTAGGGTACGCGTTAAGCTTAGGGTAGTTATTAAACCTATCCCACTCTCTAGATACCCATTAGCACGTCAAGGAATATTATTTGGGGGTCCAGCCATGGAGAAGAGTTTAGACACTAGGAGAAGATAAGGAACACACCCATTATCCTGAAATCACATTAGGATTTTCTTTTTAACCTGTTCCTTAATACACTAGTGCTTAGGAAATCTATTGGAGGCAGAAGCATTCAAGGGTAGCTTAGGGTTAGGGTTAGGGTTAGGGTTAGGTTTAGGGTACGGCTTAGGTTACGGGTTCGGGTACGGGTTCGTGTACGGCATAGGGTATGGGTTAGGGTTAGGGTTAGGGTTAGTTTGAAGGTTAGGGCTCGGTTTAGGGCACGGGTTAATATTAGGGTTCGTGTTAGGGTTAGGGTAGGGGTTAGGGTTAGGGTACGCGTTAAGGTTAGGGTAGTTATTAAACCTATCCCACTCTCTAGATACCCCTTAGCACGTCAAGGAATATTATTTGGGGGTCCAGCCATGGAGAAGAGTTTAGACACTAGGAGAAGATAAGGAACACATCCATTATCCTGAAATCACATTAGGATTCTCTTTTTAACCTGTTCCTTAAAACACTAGTGCTTAGGAAATCTATTGGAGGCAGAAGCAGTCAAGGGTAGCTTAGGGTTAGGGTTAGGGTTAGGGTTAGGGTTAGGGTACGGCTTAGGGTACGGGTTCGGGTACGGGTTCGGGTACGGCGTAGGGTATGGGTTATGGTTAGTGTTAGGGTTAGTTTGAGGGTTAGGGCTCGGTTTAGGTTACGGGTTAGGATAAGGGTACGTGTTAGGGTTAGGTTAGGGGTTAGGGTTAGGGCACGCGTTAGGGTTAGGGTAGTTATTAAACCTATTCCACTCTCTAGATACCCATTAGCACGTCAAGGAATATTATTTGGGTGTCCAGCCATGGAGAAGAGTTTAGACACTAGGAGAAGATAAGGAACACACCTATTATCAAGAAATCACATTAGGATTCTCTTTTTAACCTGTTCCTTAAAACACTAGTGCTTAGGAAATCTATTGGAGGCAGAAGCAGTCAAGGGTAGCTTAGGGTTAGGGTTAGGGTTAGGGTTACGGTTAGGGTACGGGTTCAGGTACGGGTTCGTGTACGGCGTAGGGTATGGGTTAGGGTTAGGGTTAGGGTTAGTTTGAAGGTTAGGGCTCGGTTTAGGGTACGGGTTAGGATTAGGGTTCGTGTTAGGGTTAGGGTAGGGGTTAGGGTTAGGGTACGCGTTAGGGTTAGGGTAGTTATTAAACCTATCCCACTCTCTAGATACCCCTTAGCACGTCAAGGAATATTATTTGGGGGTCCAGCCATGGAGAAGAGTTTAGACACTAGGAGAAGATAAGGAACACACCGATTATCAAGAAATCACATTAGGATTCTCTTTTTAACCTGTTCCTTAAAACACTAGTGCTTAGGAAATCTATTGGAGGCAGAAGCAGTCAAGGGAAGCTTAGGGTTAGGGTTAGGGTTAGGGTTAGGGTTAGGGTTAGGGTTAGGGTACGGCTTAGGGTACGGGTTCGGGTACGGGTTCGTGTACGGCGTAGGGTATGGGTTAGGGTTGGGGTTAGTTTGAAGGTTAGGGCTCGGTTTAGGGTACGGGTTAGGATTAGGGTTCGTGTTAATGTTATGGTAGGGGTTAGGGTTAGGGTACGCGTTAGGGTTAGGGTAGTTATTAAACCTATCCCACTCTCTAGATACCCCTTAGCACGTCAAGGAATATTATTTGGGGGTCCAGCCATGGAGAAGAGTTTAGACACTAGGAGAAGATAAGTAACACACACATTATCAAGAAATCACATTAGGATTCTCTTTTTAACCTGTTCCTTAAAACACTAGCGCTTAGGAAATCTATTGGAGGCAGAAGCAGTCAAGGGTAGCTTAGGGTTAGGGTTAGGGTTATTGTTAGGGTAAGGCTTAGGGTACGGGTTCGGGTACGGCATAGGGTATGGGTTAGGGTTAGGGTTAGGGTTAGTTTGAGGGTTAGGGCTCGGTTTAGGGTACGTGTTAGGATTAGGGTACGTGTTAGGGTTAGGGTACGCGTTAGGGTTAGGGTAGTTATTAAACCTATCCCACTCTCTAGATACCCCTTAGCACGTCAAGGAATATTATTTGGGGGTCCAGCCATGGAGAAGAGTTTAGACACTAGGAGAAGATAAGGAACACACCCATTATCCTGAAATCACAATAGGATTCTCTTTTTAACCTGTTCTTTAATACACTAGTGCTTAGGAAATCTATTGGAGGCAGAAGCAGTCAAGGGTAGCTTAGGGTTAGGGTTAGGGTTAGGGTTAGGGTTAGGGTACGGCTTAGGGTACGGGTTCTGGTACGGGTTCGGGTACGGCGTAGGGTATGGGTTATGGTTAGTGTTAGGGTTAGTTTGAGGGTTAGGGCTCGGTTTAGGTTACGGGTTAGGATTAGGGTACGTGTTAGGGTTAGGTTAGGGGTTAGGGTTAGGGCACGCGTTAGGGTTAGGGTAGTTATTAAACCTATTCCACTCTCTAGATACCCCTTAGCACGTCAAGGAATATTATTTGGGTGTCCAGCCATGGAGAAGAGTTTAGACACTAGGAGAAGATAAGGAAGACACCCATTATCAAGAAATCACATTAGGATTCTCTTTTTAACCTGTTCCTTAAAACACTAGTGCTTAGGAAATCTATTGGAGGCAGAAGCAGCCAAGGGTAGCTTAGGGTTAGGGTTAGGGTTAGGGTTAGGGTTAGGGTTAGGGTACGGCTTAGAGTACTGGTTCGTGTACGGGTTCGTGTACGGCGTAGGGTTAGGGTTAGGGTTAGGGTTAGGGTTAGTTTGAGGGTTAGGGCACGGTTTAGGGTACGGGGTAGGATAAGGGTACGTGTTAGGGTTATGATAGGGGTTAGGGTTAGGGTACGCGTTAGGGTTACGTTAGTTATTAAACCTATCCCACTCACTAGATACCCCTTAGCACGTCAAGGAATATTATTTGGGGGTCCAGCCATGGAGAAGAGTTTAGACACTAGGAGAAGATAAGGAACACACCCATTATCAAGAAATCACATTAGGATTCTCTTTTTAACCTGTTCCTTAAAACACTAGTGCTTAGGAAATCTATTGGAGGCAGAAGCAGTCAAGGGTAGCTTAGGGTTAGGGTTAGGGTTGGGGTACGGCTTAGGGTACGGCTTAGGGTACGGGTTCGGGTACGGGTTCGGGTACGGCGTATGGTATGGGTTAGGGTTAGGGTTAGGGTTAGTTTGAGGGTTAGGGCTTGGTTTAGGGTACGGGTTAGGATTAGGGTACGTGTTCGGGTTAGGGTAGGGGTTAGGGTTAGGGTACGTGTTAGGGTTAGGGTACGCGTTAGGGTAAGGGTAGTTATTAAACCTATCCCACTCTCTAGATACCCCTTAGCACGTCAAGGAATATTATTTGGGGGTACAGCCATAGAGAAGAGTTTAGACACTAGGAGAAGATAAGGAACACACCCATTATCAAGAAATCACATTAGGATTCTCTTTTTAACCTGTGCCTTAAAACACTAGTGCTTAGGAAATCTATTTGAGGCAGAAGCAGTCAAGGGTAGCTTAGGGTTAGGGTTAGGGTTAGTGTTAGGTTACGGGTTTGGGTACGGGTTCGGGTACGGCGTAGGGTATGGGTTAGGGTTAGGGTTAGGGTTAGTTTGAGGGTTCGGGCTCGGTTTAGGTTACGGGTTAGGATTAGGGTACGTGTTAGGGTTAGGGTAGGGGTTAGGTTTAGGGTACGCGTTAGGGTTAGGGTAGTTATTAAACCTATCCCACTCTCTAGATACCCCTTAGCACGTCAAGGAATATTATTTGGGCGTCCAGCCATGGAGAAGAGTTTAGACACTAGGAGAAGATAAGGAACACATCCATTATCAAGAAATCACATTAGGATTCTCTTTTTAACCTGTTCCTTAAAACACTAGTGCTTAGGAAATCTATTGGAGGCAGAAGCAGCCAAGGGTAGCTTAGGGTTAGGGTTAGGGTTAGGGTTAGGGTTAGGGTTAGGGTACGGCTTAGGGTACGGGTTCGTGTACGGGTTCGTTTACGGCGTAGGGTTAGGGTTAGGGTTAGGGTTAGGGTTAGTTTGAGGGTTAGGGCTCGGTTTAGGGTACGGGTTAGGATAAGGGTACGTGTTAGGGTTATGATAGGGGTTAGGGTTAGGGTACGCGTTAGGGTTACGTTAGTTATTAAACCTATCCCACTCACTAGATACCCCTTAGCACGTCAAGGAATATTATTTGGGGGTCCAGCCATGGAGAAGAGTTTAGACACTAGGAGAAGATAAGGAACACACCCATTATCAAGAAATCACATTAGGATTCTCTTTTTAACCTGTTCCTTAAAACACTAGTGCTTAGGAAATCTATTGGAGGCAGAAGCAGTCAAGGGTAGCTTAGGGTTAGGGTTAGGGTTAGGGTACGGCTTAGGGTACGGCTTAGGGTACGGGTTCGGGTACGGGTTCGGGTACGGCGTATGGTATGGGTTAGGGTTAGGGTTAGGGTTAGTTTGAGGGTTAGGGCTTGGTTTAGGGTACGGGTTAGGATTAGGGTACGTGTTCGGGTTAGGGTAGGGGTTAGGGTTAGGGTACGTGTTAGGGTTAGGGTACGCGTTAGGGTAAGGGTAGTTATTAAACCTATCCCACTCTCTAGATACCCCTTAGCACGTCAAGGAATATTATTTGGGGGTACAGCCATAGAGAAGAGTTTAGACACTAGGAGAAGATAAGGAACACACCCATTATCAAGAAATCACATTAGGATTCTCTTTTTAACCTGTGCCTTAAAACACTAGTGCTTAGGAAATCTATTTGAGGCAGAAGCAGTCAAGGGTAGCTTAGGGTTAGGGTTAGGGTTAGTGTTAGGGTACGGGTTCGGGTACGGGTTCGGGTACGGCGTAGGGTATGGGTTAGGGTTAGGGTTAGGGTTAGTTTGAGGGTTCGGGCTCGGTTTAGGTTACGGGTTAGGATTAGGGTACGTGTTAGGGTTAGGGTAGGGGTTAGGGTTAGGGTACGCGTTAGTGTTAGGGTAGTTATTAAACCTATCCCACTCTCTAGATACCCCTTAGCACGTCAAGGAATATTATTTGGGTGTCCATCCATGGAGAAGAGTTTAGACACTAGGAGAAGATAAGGAACACACCCATTATCAAGAAATCACATTAGGATTCTCTTTTTAACCTGTTCCTTAAAACACTAGTGATTAGGAAATCTATTGGAGGCAGAAGCACTCAAGGGTAGCTTAGGGTTAGGGTTAGGGTTAGGGTTAGGGTTAGGGTACGGGTTTGGGTATGGTTTCGGGTACGGCGTAGGGTATGGGTTAGGGTTAGGGTTAGGGTTAGTTTGAGGGTTAGGGCTCGGTTTAGGTTACGGGTTAGGATTAGGGTACGTGTTAGGGTTAGGGTAGGGGTTAGGTTTAGGGTACGCGTTAGGGTTAGGGTAGTTATTAAACCTATCCCACTCTCTAGATACCCCTTAGCACGTCAAGGAATATTATTTGGGTGTCCAGCCATGGAGAAGAGTTTAGACACTAGGAGAAGATAAGGAACACACCCATTATCAAGAAATCACATTAGGATTCTCTTTTTAACCTGTTCCTTAAAACACTAGTGCTTAGGAAATCTATTGGAGGCAGAAGCAGTCAAGGGTAGCTTAGGTTTAGGGTTAGGGTTAGGGTTAGGGTTAGCTTTAGGGTACGGCTTAGGGTACGGTTTCGGGTACGGGTTCGGATACGGCGTATGGTATGGGTTAGTGTTAGGGTTAGGGTTAGTTTGAAGGTTAGGGCTTGGATTAGGGTACGGGTTAGGTTTAGGGTACGTGTTCGGGTTAGGGTAGGGGTTAGGGTTAGGGTACGTGTTAGGGTTAGGGTACGCGTTAGGGTTAGGGTAGTTATTAAACCTATCCCACTCTCTAGATACCCCTTCGCACGTCAAGGAATATTATTTGGGGGTCCAGTCATGGAGAAGAGTTTAGACACTAGGAGAAGATAAGGAACACACCCATTATCAAGAAATCACATTAGGATTCTCTTTTTAACCTGTTCCTTAAAACACTAGTGCTTAGGAAATCTATTGGAGGCAGAAGCAGTCAAGGGTAGCTTAGGGTTAGGGTTAGGGTTAGGGTTAGGGTTAGGGTACGGCTTAGGTTACGGGTTCGGGTACGGGTTCGTGTACGGCGTAGGGTATGGGTTAGGGTTAGGGTTAGTTTGAAGGTTAGGGCTCGGTTTAGCGTACGGTTTAGGATTAGGGTTCGTGTTAAGGTTATGGTAGGGGTTAGGGTTAGGGTACGCGTTAGGGTTAGGGTAGTTATTAAACCTATCCCACTCTCTAGATACCCCTTAGCACGTCAAGGAATATTATTTGGGGGTCCAGCCATGGAGAAGAGTTTAGACACTAGGAGAAGATAAGGAATACACCCATTATCAAGAAATCACATTAGGATTCTCTTTTTAACCTGTTCCTTAAAACACTAGTGCTTAGGAAATCTATTGGAGGCAGAAGCAGTCAAAGGTAGCTTAGGGTTAGGGTTAGGGTTAGGATTAGGGTTAGGGTACGGCTTAGGGTACGGGTTCGGATACAGGTTCGTGTACGGCGTAGGGTATGGGTTAGGGTTAGGGTTAGTTTGAAGGTTAGGGCTCGGTTTGGGGTACGGTTTAGGATTAGGGTTCGTGTTAAGGTTATGGTAGGGGTTAGGGTTAGGGTACGCGTTAGGGTTAGGGTATTTATTAAACCTATCCCACTCTCTAGATACCCCTTAGCACGTCAAGGAATATTATTTGGGGGTCCAGCCATGGAGAAGAGTTTAGACACTAGGAGAAGATAAGGAATACACCCATTATCAAGAAATCACATTAGGATTCTCTTTTTAACCTGTTCCTTAAAACACTAGTGCTTAGGAAATCTATTGGAGGCAGAAGCAGTCAAGGGTAGCTTAGGGTTAGGGTTAGGGTTAGGGTTAGGGTTAGGGTACGGCTTAGGGTACGGGTTCGGTTACGGGTTCGTGTACGGCGTAGGGTATGGGTTAGGGTTAGGGTTAGGGTTAGTTTGAAGGTTAGGGCTCGGTTTAGGGCACGGGTTAGGATTAGGGTTCGTGTTAGGGTTAGGGTAGGGGTTAGGGTTAGGGTACGCGTTAGGGTTAGGGTAGTTATTAAACCTATCCCATTCTCTAGATACCCCTTAGCACGTCAAGGAATATTATTTGGGGGTCCAGCCATGGAGAAGAGTTTAGACACTAGGAGAAGATAAGGAACACACCCATTATCCTGAAATCACATTAGAATTCTCTTTTTAACCTGTTCCTTAAAACACTAGTGCTTAGGAAATCTATTGGAGGCAGAAGCAGTCAAGGGTAGCTTAGGGTTAGGGTTAGGGTTAGGGTTAGGGTTAGGGTTAGGGTACGGGTTTGGGTATGGTTTCGGGTACGGCGTAGGGTATGGGTTAGGGTTAGGGTTAGGGTTAGTTTGAGGGTTAGGGCTCGGTTTAGGTTACGGGTTAGGATTAGGGTACGTGTTAGGGTTAGGGTAGGGGTTAGGTTTAGGGTACGCGTTAGGGTTAGGTTAGTTATTAAACCTATCCCACTCTCTAGATACCCCTTAGCACGTCAAGGAATATTATTTGGGTGTCCAGCCATGGAGAAGAGTTTAGACACTAGGAGAAGATAAGGAACACACCCATTATCAAGAAATCACATTAGGATTCTCTTTTTAACCTGTTCCTTAAAACACTAGTGCTTAGGAAATCTATTGGAGGCAGAAGCAGTCAAGGGTAGCTTAGGTTTAGGGTTAGGGTTAGGGTTAGGGTTAGCTTTAGGGTACGGCTTAGGGTACGGTTTCGGGTACGGGTTCGGATACGGCGTATGGTATGGGTTAGTGTTAGGGTTAGGGTTAGTTTGAGGGTTAGGGCTTGGATTAGGGTACGGGTTAGGATTAGGGTACGTGTTCGGGTTAGGGTAGGGGTTAGGGTTAGGGTACGTGTTAGGGTTAGGGTACGCGTTAGGGTTAGGGTAGTTATTAAACCTATCCCACTCTCTAGATACCCCTTCGCACGTCAAGGAATATTATTTGGGGGTCCAGCCATGGAGAAGAGTTTAGACACTAGGAGAAGATAAGGAACACACCCATTATCAAGAAATCACATTAGGATTCTCTTTTTAACCTGTTCCTTAAAACACTAGTGCTTAGGAAATCTATTGGAGGCAGAAGCAGTCAAGGGTAGCTTAGGGTTAGGGTTAGGGTTAGGGTTAGGGTTAGGGTACGGCTTAGGGTACGGGTTCGGGTACGGGTTCGTGTACGGCGTAGGGTATGGGTTAGGGTTAGGGTTAGTTTGAAGGTTAGGGCTCGGTTTAGCGTACGGTTTAGGATTAGGGTTCGTGTTAAGGTTATGGTAGGGGTTAGGGTTAGGGTACGCGTTAGGGTTAGGGTAGTTATTAAACCTATCCCACTCTCTAGATACCCCTTAGCACGTCAAGGAATATTATTTGGGGGTCCAGCCATGGAGAAGAGTTTAGACACTAGGAGAAGATAAGGAATACACCCATTATCAAGAAATCACATTAGGATTCTCTTTTTAACCTGTTCCTTAAAACACTAGTGCTTAGGAAATCTATTGGAGGCAGAAGCAGTCAAGGGTAGCTTAGGGTTAAGGTTAGGGTTAGGGTTAGGGTTAGGGTACGGCTTAGGGTACGTGTTCGGATACAGGTTCGTGTACGGCGTAGGGTATGTGTTAGGGTTAGGGTTAGTTTGAAGGTTAGGGCTCGGTTTGGGGTACGGTTTAGGATTAGGGTTCGTGTTAAGGTTATGGTAGGGGTTAGGGTTAGGGTACGCGTTAGGGTTAGGGTATTTATTAAACCTATCCCACTCTCTAGATACCCCTTAGCACGTCAAGGAATATTATTTGGGGGTCCAGCCATGGAGAAGAGTTTAGACACTAGGAGAAGATAAGGAATACACCCATTATCAAGAAATCACATTAGGATTCTCTTTTTAACCTGTTCCTTAAAACACTAGTGCTTAGGAAATCTATTGGAGGCAGAAGCAGTCAAGGGTAGCTTAGGGTTAGGGTTAGGGTTAGGGTTAGGGTACGGCTTAGGGTACGGGTTCGGGTACGGGTTCGGGTACGGCGTAGGGTATGGGTTAGGGTTAGGGTTAGGGTTAGTTTGAAGGTTAGGGCTCGGTTTAGGGCACGGGTTAGGATTAGGGTTCGTGTTAGGGTTAGGGTAGGGGTTAGGGTTAGGGTACGCGTTAGGGTTAGGGTAGTTATTAAACCTATCCCATTCTCTAGATACCCCTTAGCACGTCAAGGAATATTATTTGGGGGTCCAGCCATGGAGAAGAGTTTAGACACTAGGAGAAGATAAGGAACACACCCATTATCCTGAAATCACATTAGGATTCTCTTTTTAACCTGTTCCTTAATACACTAGTGCTTAGGAAATCTATTGGAGGCAGAAGCAGTCAAGGATAGCTTAGGGTTAGGGTTAGGGTTAGGGTTATTGTTAGGGTAAGGGTTCGGGTACGGGTTCGGGTACGGTATAGGGTATGGGTTAGGGTTAGGGTTAGGGTTAGTTTGAGGGTTAGGGCTCGGTTTAGGGTACGGGTTAGGATTAGGGTACGTGTTAGGGTTAGGGTAGTGGTTAGGGTTAGGGTATACGTTAGGGTTAGGGTATTTATTAAACCTATCCCACTCTCTAGATACCCCTTAGCACGTCAAGGAATATTATTTGGGGGTCCAGCCATGGAGAAGAGTTTAGACACTAGAGAAGATAAGGAACACACCCGTTATCAAGAAATCACATTAGGATTCTCTTTTTAAACTGTTCCTTAAAACACTAGTGCTTAGGAAATCTATTGGAGGCAGAAGCAGTCAAGGGTAGCTTAGGGTTAGGGTTAGGGTTAGGGTACGGCTTAGGGTACGGGTTCGGGTACGGGTTCGGCTACGGTTTTGGGTATGGCGTAGGATATGGGTTAGGGTTAGGGTTAGGGTTAGTTTGAGGGTTAGGGCTCGGTTTAGGGTACGGGTTAGGATTAGGGAACGTGTTAGGGTTATGGTAGGGGTTAGGGTTAGAGTACGCGTTAGGGTTAGGGTAGTTATTAAACCTATCCCACTCTCTAGATACCCCTTAGCACGTCAAGGAATATTATTTGGGTGTCCAGCCATGGAGAAGAGTTTAGACACTAGGAGAAGATAAGGAACACACCCATTATCAAGAAATCACATTAGGATTCTCTTTTTAACCTGTTCCTTAAAACACTAGTGCTTAGGAAATCTATTAGAGGCAGAAGCAGTCAAGGGTAGCTTAGGGTTAGGGTTAGGGTTAGGGTTAGTGTTAGGGTACGGCTTAGGGTACGGGTTCGGGTACGGGTTCGTGTACGGCGTAGGGTATGGGTTAGAGTTAGGGTTAGGGTTAGTTTGAAGGTTAGGGCTCGGTTTAGGTTTCGGGTTAGGATTAGGGTACGTGTTAGGGTTAGGGTAGGGGTTAGGGTTAGGGTACGCGTTAGGATTAGGGTAGTTATTAAACCTATCCCACTCTCTAGATACCCCTTAGCACGTCAAGGAATATTATTTGGGTGTCCAGCCATGGAGAAGAGTTTAGACACTAGGAGAAGATAAGGAACACACCCATTATCAAGAAATCACATTAGGATTCTCTTTTTAACCTGTTCCTTAAAACACTAGTGCTTAGGAAATCTATTGGAGGCAGAAGCAGTCAACTGTAGCTTAGGGTTAGGGTTAGGGTTAGGGTTAGGGTTAGCTTTAGGGTACGGCTTAGTGTAAGGGTTCGGGTACGGGTTCGGGTACGGCGTATGGTATGGGTTAGGGTTAGGGTTAGGGTTAGTTTGAGGGTTAGGTCTTGTTTTAGGGTACGGGTTAGGATTAGGGTACGTGTTCGGGTTAGGGTAGGGGTTAGGCTTAGGGTACGTGTTAGGGTTAGGGTACGCGTTAGGGTTAGGGTAGTTATTAAACCTATCCCACTCTCTAGATACCCCTTAGCACGTCAAGGAATATTATTTGGGTGTCCAGCCATGGAGAAGAGTTTAGACACTAGGAGAAGATAAGGAACACACCCATTATCAAGAAATCACATTAGGATTCTCTTTTTTACCTGTTCCTTAAAACACTAATGCTTAGAAAATCTATTGGAGGCAGAAGCAGTCAAGGGTAGCTTAGGGTTAGGGTTAGGGTTAGGGTTAGGGTTAGGGTACGGCTTAGGGTACGGGTTCGGGTACGGGTTCGTGTACGGCGTAGGGTATGGGTTAGGGTTAGGGTTAGGGTTAGTTTGAGGGTTAGGGCTCGGTTTAGGGTACGGGTTAGGATTAGGGTACGTGTTAGGGTTAGGGTACGCGTTAGGGTTAGGGTAGTTATTAAACCTCTCCCACTCTCTAGATACCCCTTAGCACGTCAAGGAATATTATTTGGGGGTCCAGCCATGGAGAAGAGTTTAGACACTAGGAGAAGATAAGGAACACACCCATTATCAAGAAATCACATTAGGATTCTCTTTTTAACCTGTTCCTTAAAACACTAGTGCTTAGGAAATCTATTGGAGGCAGAAGCAGTCAAGGGTAGCTTAGGGTTAGGGTTAGGGTTAGGGCTAGAGTTAGGGTACGGCATAGGGTACGGGTTCGGGTACGGGTTCGTGTACGGCGTAGGGTAAGGGTTAGAGTTAGGGTTAGGGTTAGTTTGAAGGTTAGGGCTCGGTTTAGGTTTCGGCTTAGGATTAGGGTACGTGTTAGGGTTAGGGTAGGGGTTAGGGTTATGGTACGCGTTAGGGTTAGGGTAGTTATTAAACCTATCCCACTCTCTAGATACCCCTTAGCACGTCAAGGAATATTATTTGGGGGTCCAGCCATGGAGAAGAGTTTAGACACTAGGAGAAGATAAGGAACACACCCATTATCAAGAAATCACATTAGGATTCTCTTTCTATCCTGTTCCTTAAAACACTTGTGCTTAGGAAATCTATTGGAGGCAGAAGCAGTCAAGGGTAGCTTAGGGTTAGGGTTAGGGTTAGGGTTAGCGTTAGCTTTAGGGTACGACTTAGTGTACGGGTTCGGGTACGGCGTATGGTATGGGTTAGGGTTAGGGTTAGGGTTAGTTTGAGGGTTAGGGCTTGGTTTAGGGTACGGGTTAGGATTAGTGTACGTGTTCGGGTTAGGGTAGGGGTTAGGGTTAGGGTACGTGTTAGGGTTAGGGTACGCGTTAGGGTTAGGGTAGTTATTAAACCTATCCCACTCTCTAGATACCCCTTAGCACGTCAAGGAATATTATTTGGGTGTCCAGCCATGGAGAAGAGTTTAGACACTAGGAGAAGATAAAGAACACACCCATTATCAAGAAATCACATTAGGATTCTCTTTTTTACCTGTTCCTTAAAACACTAGTGCTGTGGAAATCTATTGGAGGCAGAAGCAGTCAAGGGTTGCTTAGGGTTAGGGTTAGGGTTAGGGTTAGGTTTAGGGTACGGCTTAGGGTACGGGTTCGGGTACGGGTTCGTGTACGGCGTAGGGTATGGGTTAGGGTTAGGGTTAGGGTTAGTTTGAAGGTTAGGGCTCGGTTTAGGGCACGGGTTAATATTAGGGTTCGTGTTAGGGTTAGGGTAGGGGTTAGGGTTAGGTTACGCGTTAAGGTTAGGGTAGTTATTAAACCTATCCCACTCTCTAGATACCCCTTAGCACGTCAAGGAATATTATTTGGGGGTCCAGCCATGGAGAAGAATTTAGACACTAGGAGAAGATAAGGAACACACCCATTATCCTGAAATCACATTAGGATTCTCTTTTTAACCTGTTCCTTAATACACTAGTGCTTAGGAAATCTATTGGAGGCAGAAGCAGTCAAGGGTACCTTAGGGTTAGGGTTAGGGTTAGGGTTAGGGTTAGGGTACGGCTTAGGGTACGGGTTCGGGTACGGGTTCGGGTACGGCGTAGGGTATGGGTTAGGGTTAGGGTTAGGGTTAATTTGAGGGTTAGGGCTCGGTTTAGGTTACCGGTTAGGATTAGTGTACGTGTTAGGGTTAAGGTAGAGGTTAGGGTTAGGGTACGCGTTAGGGTAAGGGTAGTTATTAAACCTATCCCACTCTCTAGATACCCCTTAGCACGTCAAGGAATATTATTTGGGGGTCCAGCCATGGAGAAGAGTTTAGACACTAGGAGAAGATAAGGAACACACCCATTATCAAGAAATCACATTAGGATTCTCTTTTTAACCTGTTCCTTAAAACACTAGGGCTTAGGAAATCTATTGGAGGCAGAAGCAGTCAAGGGTAGCTTAGGGTTAGGGTTAGGGTTAGGGTACGGCTTAGGGCACGGTTTCGGGTACGGGTTCGGGTACGGGTTTGGGTATGGCGTAGGATATGGGTTAGGGTTAGGGTTAGGGTTAGTTTGAGGGTTAGGGCTCGGTTTAGTGTACGGGTTAGGATTAGGGTACGTGTTAGGGTTAGGGTAGGGGTTAGGGTTAGGGTACGCGTTAGGGTTAGGGTAGTTATTAAACCTATCCCACTCTCTAGATACCCCTTAGCACGTCAAGGAATATTATTTGGGTGTCCAGCCATGGAGAAGAGTTTAGACACTAGGAGAAGATAAGGAACACACCCATTATCAAGAAATCACATTAGGATTCTCTTTTTAACCTGTTCCTTAAAACACTAGTGCTTAGGAAATCTATTGGAGGCAGAAGCAGTCAAGGGTAGCTTAGGGTTAGGGTTAGGGTTAGGGCTAGAGTTAGGGTACGGCATAGGGTACGGGTTCGGGTACGGGTTCGTGTACGGCGTAGGGTATGGGTTAGAGTTAGGGTTAGGGTTAGTTTGAAGGTTAGGGCTCGGTTTAGGTTTCGGCTTAGGATTAAGGTACGTGTTAGGGTTAGGGTAGGGGTTAGGGTTATGGTACGCGTTAGGGTTAGGGTAGTTATTAAACCTATCCCACTCTCTAGATACCCCTTAGCACGTCAAGGAATATTATTTGGGGGTCCAGCCATGGAGAAGAGTTTAGACACTAGGAGAAGATAAGGAACACACCCATTATCAAGAAATCACATTAGGATTCTCTTTTTAACCTGTTCCTTAAAACACTTGTGCTTAGGAAATCTATTGGAGGCAGAAGCAGTCAAGGGTAGCTTAGGGTTAGGGTTAGGGTTAGGGTTAGGGTTAGCTTTAGGGTACGACTTAGTGTACGGGTTCGGGTACGGGTTCGGGTACGGCGTATGGTATGGGTTAGGGTTAGGGTTAGGGTTAGTTTGAGGGTTAGGGCTTGGTTTAGGGTACGGGTTAGGATTAGGGTACGTGTTCGGGTTAGGGTAGGGGTTAGGGTTAGGGTACGTGTTAGGGTTAGGGTACGCGTTAGGGTTAGGGTAGTTATTAAACCTATCCCACTCTCTAGATACCCCTTAGCACGTCAAGGAATATTATTTGGGTGTCCAGCCATGGAGAAGAGTTTAGACACTAGGAGAAGATAAAGAACACACCCATTATCAAGAAATCACATTAGGATTCTCTTTTTTACCTGTTCCTTAAAACACTAGTGCTTAGGAAATCTATTGGAGGCAGAAGCAGTCAAGGGTAGCTTAGGGTTAGGGTTAGGGTTAGGGTTAGGTTTAGGGTACGGCTTAGGGTACGGGTTCGGGTACGGGTTCGTGTACGGCGTAGGGTATGGGTTAGGGTTAGGGTTAGGGTTAGTTTGAAGGTTAGGGCTCGGTTTAGGGCACGCGTTAATATTAGGGTTCGTGTTAGGGTTAGGGTAGGGGTTAGGGTTAGGGTACGCGTTAAGGTTAGGGTAGTTATTAAACCTATCCCACTCTCTAGATACCCCTTAGCACGTCAAGGAATATTATTTGGGGGTCCAGCCATGGAGAAGAGTTTAGACACTAGGAGAAGATAAGGAACACACCCATTATCCTGAAATCACATTAGGATTCTCTTTTTAACCTGTTCCTTAAAACACTAGTGCTTAGGAAATCTATTGGAGGCAGAAGCAGTCAAGGGTAGCTTAGAGTTATGGATAGGGTTAGGGTTATTGTTAGGGTAAGGCTTAGGGTACGGGTTCGGGTACGGTATAGGGTATGGGTTAGGGTTAGGGTTAGGGTTAGTTTGAGGGTTAGGGCTCGGTTTAGGGTACGGGTTAGGATTAGGGTACGTGTTAGGGTTAGGGTAGGGGTTAGGGTTAGGGTATGCGTTAGGGTTAGGGTATTTATTAAACCTATCCCACTCTCTAGATACCCCTTAGCACGTCAAGGAATATTATTTGGGGGTCCAGCCATGGAGAAGAGTTTAGACACTAGGAGAAGATAAGGAACACACCCGTCATCAAGAAATCACATTAGGATTCTCTTTTTAACCTGTTCCTTAAAACACTAGTGCTTAGGAAATCTATTGGAGGCAGAAGCAGTCAAGGGTAGCTTAGGGTTAGGGTTAGGGTTAGGGTTAGGGTTAGCTTTAGGGTACGACTTAGTGTACGGGTTCGGGTACGGGTTCGGGTACGGCGTATGGTATGGGTTAGGGTTAGGATTAGGGTTAGTTTGAGGGTTAGGGCTTGGTTTAGGGTACGGGTTAGGATTAGGGTACGTGTTCGGGTTAGGGTAGGGGTTAGGGTTAGGGTACGTGTTAGGGTTAGTGTACGCGTTAGGGTTAGGGTAGTTATTAAAACTATCCCACTCTCTAGATACCCCTTAGCACGTCAAGGTATATTATTTGGGTGTCCAGCCTTGGAGAAGAGTTTAGACACTAGGAGAAGATAAAGAACACACCCATTATCCTGAAATCACATTAAGATTCTCTTTTTAACCTGTTCCTTAAAACACTAGTGCTTAGGAAATCTATTGGAGGCAGAAGCAGTCAAGGGTAGCTTAGGGTTAGGGTTAGGGTTAGGGTTAGGGTTAGGGTACGGCTTAGGGTACGGGTTCGGGTACGGGTTCGCGTACGGTGTAGGGTATGGGTTAGGGTTAGGGTTAGGGTTAGTTTGAAGGTTAGGGCTCGGTTTAGGGCACGGGTTAGGATTAGGGTTCGTGTTAGGGTTAGGGTAGGGGTTAGGGTTAGGATACGCGTTAAGCTTAGGGTAGTTATTAAACCTATCCCACTCTCTAGATACCCCTTAGCACGTCAAGGAATATTATTTGGGGGTCCAGCCATGGAGAAGAGTTTAGACACTAGGAGAAGATAAGGAACACACCCATTATCCTGAAATCACATTAGGATTCTCTTTTTAACCTGTTCCTTAATACACTAGTGCTTAGGAAATCTATTGGAGGCAGAAGCAGTCAAGGGTAGCTTAGGGTTAGGGTTAGGGTTAGGGTTAGGTTTAGGGTAAGGCTTAGGTTACGGGTTCGGGTACGGGTTCGTGTACGGCGTAGGGTATGGGTTAGGGTTAGGGTTAGGGTTAGTTTGAAGGTTAGGGCTCGGTTTACGGCACGGGTTAATATTAGGGTTCGTGTTAGGGTTAGGGTAGGGGTTAGGGTTAGGGTACGCGTTAAGGTTAGGGTAGTTATTAAACCTATCCCACTCTCTAGATACCCCTTAGCACGTCAAGGAATATTATTTGGGGGTCCAGCCATGGAGAAGAGTTTAGACACTAGGAGAAGATAAGGAACACACCCATTATCCTGAAATCACATTAGGATTCTCTTTTTAACCTGTTCCTTAAAACACTAGTGCTTAGGAAATCTATTGGAGGAAGAAGCAGTCAAGGGTAGCTTAGGGTTAGGGTTAGGGTTAGGGTTAGGGTTAGGGTACGGCTTAGGGTACGGGTTCGGGTACGGGTTCGCGTACGGCGTAGGGTATGGGTTAGGGTTAGGGTTAGGGTTAGTTTGAAGTTTAGGGCTCGGTTTAGGGCACGGGTTAGGATTAGGATTCGTGTTAGGGTTAGGGTAGGGGTTAGGGTTAGGGTACGCGTTAAGCTTAGGGTAGTTATTAAACCTATCCCACTCTCTAGATACCCCTTAGCACGTCAAGGAATATTATTTGGGGGTCCAGCCATGGAGAAGAGTTTAGACACTAGGAGAAGATAAGGAACACACCCATTATCCTGAAATCACATTAGGATTCTCTTTTTAACCTGTTCCTTAATACACTAGTGCTTAGGAAATCTATTGGAGGCAGAAGCAGTCAAGGGTAACTTAGGGTTAGGGTTAGGGTTAGGGTTAGGGTTAGGGTACGGCTTAGGGTACGGGTTCGGGTACGGGTTCGGGTACGGCGTAGGGTATGGGTTAGGGTTAGTGTTAGGGTTAATTTGAGGGTTAGGGCTCGGTTTAGGTTACGGGTTAGGATTAGTGTACGTGTTAGGGATAAGGTAGAGGTTAGGGTTAGGGTACGCGTTAGGGTAAGGGTAGTTATTAAACCTATCCCACTCTCTAGATACCCCTTAGCACGTCAAGGAATATTATTTGGTGGTCCAGCCATGGAGAAGAGTTTAGACACTAGGAGAAGATAAGGAACACACCCATTATCAAGAAATCACATTAGGATTCTCTTTTTAACCTGTTCCTTAAAACACTAGTGCTTAGGAAATCTATTGGAGGCAGAAGCAGTCAAGGGTAGCTTAGAGTTATGGATAGGGTTAGGGTTATTGTTAGGGTAAGGCTTAGGGTACGGGTTCAGGTACGGTTTCGGGTACGGTATAGGGTATGGGTTAGGGTTAGGGTTAGGGTTAGTTTGAGGGTTAGGGCTCGGTTTAGGGTACGGGTTAGGATTAGGGTACGTGTTAGGGTTAGGGTAGGGGTTAGGGTTAGGGTATGCGTTAGGGTTAGGGTATTTATTAAACCTATCCCACTCTCTAGATACCCCTTAGCACGTCAAGGAATATTATTTGGGGGTCCAGCCATGGAGAAGAGTTTAGACACTAGGAGAAGATAAGGAACACACCCGTCATCAAGAAATCACATTAGGATTCTCTTTTTAACCTGTTCCTTAAAACACTAGTGCTTAGGAAATCTATTGGAGGCAGAAGCAGTCAAGGGTAGCTTAGGGTTAGGGTTAGGGTTAGGGTACGGCTTAGGGTACGGGTTCGGGTACGGGTTCGGGTACGGTTTTGGGTATGGCGTAGGATATGGGTTAGGGTTAGGGTTAGGGTTAGTTTGAGGGTTAGGGCTCGGTTTAGGGTACGGGTTAGGTTTAGGGTACGTGTTAGGGTTAGGGTAGGGGTTAGGGTTAGAGTACGCGTTAGGTTTAGGGTAGTTATTAAACCTATCCCACTCTCTAGATACCCTTTAGCACGTCAAGGAATATTATTTGGGGGTCCAGCCATGGAGAAGAGTTTAGACACTAGGAGAAGATAAGGAACACACCCATTATCAAGAAATCACATTAGGATTCTCTTTTTAACCTGTTCCTTAAAACACTAGTGCTTAGGAAATCTATTGGAGGCAGAAGCAGTCAAGGGTGGCTTAGGGTTAGGGTTAGGGTTAGGGCTAGAGTTAGGGTACGGCATAGGGTACGGGTTCGGGTACGGGTTCGTGTACGGCGTAGGGTATGGGTTAGAGTTAGGGTTAGGGTTAGTTTGAAGGTTAGGGCTCGGTTTAGGTTTCGGCTTAGGATTAGGGTACGTGTTAGGGTTAGGGTAGGGGTTAGGGTTATGGTACGCGTTAGGGTTAGGGTAGTTATTAAACCTATCCCACTCTCTAGATACCCCTTAGCACGTCAAGGAATATTATTTGGGGGTCCAGCCATGGAGAAGAGTTTAGACACTAGGAGAAGATAAGGAACACACCCATTATCAAGAAATCACATTAGGATTCTCTTTTTAACCTGTTCCTTAAAACACTTGTGCTTAGGAAATCTATTGGAGGCAGAAGCAGTCAAGGGTAGCTTAGGGTTAGGGTTAGGGTTAGGGTTAGGGTTAGCTTTAGGGTACGACTTAGTGTACGGGTTCGGGTACGGGTTCGGGTACGGCGTATGGTATGGGTTAGGGTTAGGGTTAGGGTTAGTTTGAGGGTTAGGGCTTTGTTTAGGGTACGGGTTAGGATTAGGTTACGTGTTAGGGTTAGGTTAGGGGTTAGGGTTAGGGTACGTGTTAGGGTTAGGGTACGCGTTAGGGTTAGGGTAGTTATTAAACCTATCCCACTCTCTAGATACCCCTTAGCACGTCAAGGAATATTATTTGGGTGTCCAGCCATGGAGAAGAGTTTAGACACTATGAGAAGATAAGGAACACACCCATTATCAAGAAATCACATTAGGATTCTCTTTTTAACCTGTTCCTTAAAACACTAGTGCTTAGGAAATCTATTGGAGGCAGAAGCAGTCAAGGGTAGCTTAGGGTTAGGGTTAGGGTTAGGGTTAGGTTTAGGGTACGGCTTAGGGTACGGGTTCGTGTACGGGTTCGTGTACGGCGTAGGGTATGGGTTAGGGTTAGGGTTAGGGTTAGTTTGAAGGTTAGGGCTCGGTTTAGGGCACGGGTTAATATTAGAGTTCGTGTTAGGGTTAGGGTAGGGGTTAGGGTTAGGGTACGCGTTAAGGTTAGGGTAGTTATTAAACCTATCCCACTCTCTAGATACCCCTTAGCACGTCAAGGAATATTATTTGGGGGTCCAGCCATGGAGAAGAGTTTAGACACTAGGAGAAGATAAGGAACACACCCATTATCCTGAAATCACATTAGGATTCTCTTTTTAACCTGTTCCTTAAAACACTAGTGCTTAGGAAATCTATTGGAGGCAGAAGCAGTCAAGGGTAGCTTAGGGTTAGGGTTAGGGTTAGGGTTAGGGTTAGGGTTAGTTTGAGGGTTAGGGCTCGGTTTAGGGTACGGGTTAGGATTAGGGTACGTGTTAGGTTTAGGGTAGGGGTTAGGGTTAGGGTACGCGTTAGGGTTAGGGTAGTTATTAAACCTATCCCACTCCCTAGATGCCCCTTAGCACGTCAAGGAATATTATTTGGGGGTCCAGCCATGGAGAAGAGTTTAGACACTAGGAGAAGATAAGGAACACACCCATTATCAAGAAATCACATTAGGATTCTCTTTTTAACCTGTTCCTTAAAACACTTGTGCTTAGGAAATCTATTGGAGGCAGAAGCAGTCAAGGGTAGCTTAGGGTTAGGGTTAGGGTTAGGGTTAGGGTTAGCTTTAGGGTACGACTTAGTGTACGGGTTCGGGTACGGGTTCGGGTACGGCGTATGGTATGGGTTAGGGTTAGGGTTAGGGTTAGTTTGAGGGTTAGGGCTTGGTTTAGGGTACGGGTTAGGATTAGGGTACGTGTTCGGGTTAGGGTAGGGGTTAGGGTTAGGGTACGTGTTAGGGTTAGGGTACGCGTTAGGGTTAGGGTAGTTATTAAACCTATCCCACTCTCTAGATACCCCTTAGCACGTCAAGGAATATTATTTGGGTGTCCAGCCATGGAGAAGAGTTTAGACACTAGGAGAAGATAAAGAACACACCCATTATCAAGAAATCACATTAGGATTCTCTTTTTTACCTGTTCCTTAAAACACTAGTGCTTAGGAAATCTATTGGAGGCAGAAGCAGTCAAGGGTAGCTTAGGGTTAGGGTTAGGGTTAGGGTTAGGTTTAGGGTACGGCTTAGGGTACGGGTTCGGGTACGGGTTCGTGTACGGCGTAGGGTATGGGTTAGGGTTAGGGTTAGGGTTAGTTTGAAGGTTAGGGCTCGGTTTAGGGCATGCGTTAATATTAGGGTTCGTGTTAGGGTTAGGGTAGGGGTTAGGGTTAGGGTACGCGTTAAGGTTAGGGTAGTTATTAAACCTATCCCACTCTCTAGATACCCCTTAGCACGTCAAGGAATATTATTTGGGGGTCCAGCCATGGAGAAGAGTTTAGACACTAGGAGAAGATAAGGAACACACCCATTATCCTGAAATCACATTAGGATTCTCTTTTTAACCTATTCCTTAAAACACTAGTGCTTAGGAAATCTATTGGAGGCAGAAGCAGTCAAGGGTAGCTTAGAGTTATGGATAGGGTTAGGGTTATTGTTAGGGTAAGGCTTAGGGTACGGGTTCGGGTACGGTATAGGGTATGGGTTAGGGTTAGGGTTAGGGTTAGTTTGAGGGTTAGGGCTCGGTTTAGGGTACGGGTTAGGATTAGGGTACGTGTTAGGGTTAGGGTAGGGGTTAGGGTTAGGGTATGCGTTAGGGTTAGGGTATTTATTAAACCTATCCCACTCTCTAGATACCCCTTAGCACGTCAAGGAATATTATTTGGGGGTCCAGCCATGGAGAAGAGTTTAGACACTAGGAGAAGATAAGGAACACACCCGTCATCAAGAAATCACATTAGGATTCTCTTTTTAACCTGTTCCTTAAAACACT
This sequence comes from Eschrichtius robustus, assembly GCF_028021215.1. Lineage (NCBI taxonomy): Eukaryota > Metazoa > Chordata > Mammalia > Artiodactyla > Eschrichtiidae > Eschrichtius > Eschrichtius robustus. The sequence goes on from NW_027175261.1 coordinate 5,869,453, forward strand.
AGTGCTTAGGAAATCTATTGGAGGCAGAAGCAGTCAAGGGTAGCTTAGGGTTAGGGTTAGGGTTAGGGTTAGGGTTAGCTTTAGGGTACGACTTAGTGTACGGGTTCGGGTACGGGTTCGGGTACGGCGTATGGTATGGGTTAGGGTTAGGATTAGGGTTAGTTTGAGGGTTAGGGCTTGGTTTAGGGTACGGGTTAGGATTAGGGTACGTGTTCGGGTTAGGGTAGGGGTTAGGGTTAGGGTACGTGTTAGGGTTAGTGTACGCGTTAGGGTTAGGGTAGTTATTAAAACTATCCCACTCTCTAGATACCCCTTAGCACGTCAAGGTATATTATTTGGGTGTCCAGCCATGGAGAAGAGTTTAGACACTAGGAGAAGATAAAGAACACACCCATTATCCTGAAATCACATTAAGATTCTCTTTTTAACCTGTTCCTTAAAACACTAGTGCTTAGGAAATCTATTGGAGGCAGAAGCAGTCAAGGGGAGCTTAGGGTTAGGGTTAGGGTTAGGGTTAGGGTTAGGGTACGGCTTAGGGTACGGGTTCGGGTACGGGTTCGCGTACGGCGTAGGGTATGGGTTAGGGTTAGGGTTAGGGTTAGTTTGAAGGTTAGGGCTCGGTTTAGGGCACGGGTTAGGATTAGGGTTCGTGTTAGGGTTAGGGTAGGGGTTAGGGTTAGGGTACGCGTTAAGCTTAGGGTAGTTATTAAACCTATCCCACTCTCTAGATACCCCTTAGCACGTCAAGGAATATTATTTGGGGGTCCAGCCATGGAGAAGAGTTTAGACACTAGGAGAAGATAAGGAACACACCCATTATCCTGAAATCACATTAGGATACTCTTTTTAACCTGTTCCTTAATACACTAGTGCTTAGGAAATCTATTGGAGGCAGAAGCAGTCAAGGGTAGCTTAGGGTTAGGGTTAGGGTTAGGGTTAGGTTTAGGGTAAGGCTTAGGTTACGGGTTCGGGTACGGGTTCGTGTACGGCGTAGGGTATGGGTTAGGGTTAGGGTTAGGGTTAGTTTGAAGGTTAGGGCTCGGTTTACGGCACGGGTTAATATTAGGGTTCGTGTTAGGGTTAGGGTAGGGGTTAGGGTTAGGGTACGCGTTAAGGTTAGGGTAGTTATTAAACCTATCCCACTCTCTAGATACCCCTTAGCACGTCAAGGAATATTATTTGGGGGTCCAGCCATGGAGAAGAGTTTAGACACTAGGAGAAGATAAGGAACACACCCATTATCCTGAAATCACATTAGGATTCTCTTTTTAACCTGTTCCTTAAAACACTAGTGCTTAGGAAATCTATTGGAGGAAGAAGCAGTCAAGGGTAGCTTAGGGTTAGGGTTAGGGTTAGGGTTAGGGTTAGGGTACGGCTTAGGGTACGGGTTCGGGTACGGGTTCGCGTACGGCGTAGGGTATGGGTTAGGGTTAGGGTTAGGGTTAGTTTGAAGTTTAGGGCTCGGTTTAGGGCACGGGTTAGGATTAGGGTTCGTGTTAGGGTTAGGGTAGGGGTTAGGGTTAGGGTACGCGTTAAGCTTAGGGTAGTTATTAAACCTATCCCACTCTCTAGATACCCCTTAGCACGTCAAGGAATATTATTTGGGGGTCCAGCCATGGAGAAGAGTTTAGACACTAGGAGAAGATAAGGAACACACCCATTATCCTGAAATCACATTAGGATTCTCTTTTTAACCTGTTCCTTAATACACTAGTGCTTAGGAAATCTATTGGAGGCAGAAGCAGTCAAGGGTAACTTAGGGTTAGGGTTAGGGTTAGGGTTAGGGTTAGGGTACGGCTTAGGGTACGGGTTCGGGTACGGGTTCGGGTACGGCGTAGGGTATGGGTTAGGGTTAGTGTTAGGGTTAATTTGAGGGTTAGGGCTCGGTTTAGGTTACGGGTTAGGATTAGTGTACGTGTTAGGGATAAGGTAGAGGTTAGGGTTAGGGTACGCGTTAGGGTAAGGGTAGTTATTAAACCTATCCCACTCTCTAGATACCCCTTAGCACGTCAAGGAATATTATTTGGTGGTCCAGCCATGGAGAAGAGTTTAGACACTAGGAGAAGATAAGGAACACACCCATTATCAAGAAATCACATTAGGATTCTCTTTTTAACCTGTTCCTTAAAACACTAGTGCTTAGGAAATCTATTGGAGGCAGAAGCAGTCAAGGGTAGCTTAGAGTTATGGATAGGGTTAGGGTTATTGTTAGGGTAAGGCTTAGGGTACGGGTTCGGGTACGGTTTCGGGTACGGTATAGGGTATGGGTTAGGGTTAGGGTTAGTGTTAGTTTGAGGGTTAGGGCTCGGTTTAGGGTACGGGTTAGGATTAGGGTACGTGTTAGGGTTAGGGTAGGGGTTAGGGTTAGGGTATGCGTTAGGGTTAGGGTATTTATTAAACCTATCCCACTCTCTAGATACCCCTTAGCACGTCAAGGAATATTATTTGGGGGTCCAGCCATGGAGAAGAGTTTAGACACTAGGAGAAGATAAGGAACACACCCGTCATCAAGAAATCACATTAGGATTCTCTTTTTAACCTGTTCCTTAAAACACTAGTGCTTAGGAAATCTATTGGAGGCAGAAGCAGTCAAGGGTAGCTTAGGGTTAGGGTTAGGGTTAGGGTACGGCTTAGGGTACGGGTTCGGGTACGGGTTCGGGTACGGTTTTGGGTATGGCGTAGGATATGGGTTAGGGTTAGGGTTAGGGTTAGTTTGAGGGTTAGGGCTCGGTTTAGGGTACGGGTTAGGTTTAGGGTACGTGTTAGGGTTAGGGTAGGGGTTAGGGTTAGAGTACGCGTTAGGTTTAGGGTAGTTATTAAACCTATCCCACTCTCTAGATACCCTTTAGCACGTCAAGGAATATTATTTGGGGGTCCAGCCATGGAGAAGAGTTTAGACACTAGGAGAAGATAAGGAACACACCCATTATCAAGAAATCACATTAGGATTCTCTTTTTAACCTGTTCCTTAAAACACTAGTGCTTAGGAAATCTATTGGAGGCAGAAGCAGTCAAGGGTGGCTTAGGGTTAGGGTTAGGGTTAGGGCTAGAGTTAGGGTACGGCATAGGGTACGGGTTCGGGTACGGGTTCGTGTACGGCGTAGGGTATGGGTTAGAGTTAGGGTTAGGGTTAGTTTGAAGGTTAGGGCTCGGTTTAGGTTTCGGCTTAGGATTAGGGTACGTGTTAGGGTTAGGGTAGGGGTTAGGGTTATGGTACGCGTTAGGGTTAGGGTAGTTATTAAACCTATCCCACTCTCTAGATACCCCTTAGCACGTCAAGGAATATTATTTGGGGGTCCAGCCATGGAGAAGAGTTTAGACACTAGGAGAAGATAAGGAACACACCCATTATCAAGAAATCACATTAGGATTCTCTTTTTAACCTGTTCCTTAAAACACTTGTGCTTAGGAAATCTATTGGAGGCAGAAGCAGTCAAGGGTAGCTTAGGGTTAGGGTTAGGGTTAGGGTTAGGGTTAGCTTTAGGGTACGACTTAGTGTACGGGTTCGGGTACGGGTTCGGGTACGGCGTATGGTATGGGTTAGGGTTAGGGTTAGGGTTAGTTTGAGGGTTAGGGCTTTGTTTAGGGTACGGGTTAGGATTAGGGTACGTGTTAGGGTTAGGGTAGGGGTTAGGGTTAGGGTACGTGTTAGGGTTAGGGTACGCGTTAGGGTTAGGGTAGTTATTAAACCTATCCCACTCTCTAGATACCCCTTAGCACGTCAAGGAATATTATTTGGGGGTCCAGCCATGGAGAAGAGTTTAGACACTAGGAGAAGATAAGGAACACACCCATTATCCTGAAATCACATTAGGATTCTCTTTTTAACCTGTTCCTTAAAACACTAGTGCTTAGGAAATCTATTGGAGGCAGAAGCAGTCAAGGGTAGCTTAGGGTTAGGGTTAGGGTTAGGGTTAGGGTTAGGGTACGGCTTAGGGTACGGGTTCGGGTACGGGTTCGCGTACGGCGTAGGGTATGGGTTAGGGTTAGGGTTAGGGTTAGTTTGAAGGTTAGGGCTCGGTTTAGGGCACGGGTTAGGATTAGGGTTCGTGTTAGGGTTAGGGTAGGGGTTAGGGTTAGGGTACGCGTTAAGCTTAGGGTAGTTATTAAACCTATCCCACTCTCTAGATACCCCTTAGCACGTCAAGGAATATTATTTGGGGGTCCAGCCATGGAGAAGAGTTTAGACACTAGGAGAAGATAAGGAACACACCCATTATCCTGAAATCACATTAGGATTCTCTTTTTAACCTGTTCCTTAATACACTAGTGCTTAGGAAATCTATTGGAGGCAGAAGCAGTCAAGGGTAGCTTAGGGTTAGGGTTAGGGTTAGGGTTAGGTTTAGGGTAAGGCTTAGGTTACGGGTTCGGGTACGGGTTCGTGTACGGCGTAGGGTATGGGTTAGGGTTAGGGTTAGGGTTAGTTTGAAGGTTAGGGCTCGGTTTACGGCACGGGTTAATATTAGGGTTCGTGTTAGGGTTAGGGTAGGGGTTAGGGTTAGGGTACGCGTTAAGGTTAGGGTAGTTATTAAACCTATCCCACTCTCTAGATACCCCTTAGCACGTCAAGGAATATTATTTGGGGGTCCAGCCATGGAGAAGAGTTTAGACACTAGGAGAAGATAAGGAACACACCCATTATCCTGAAATCACATTAGGATTCTCTTTTTAACCTGTTCCTTAATACACTAGTGCTTAGGAAATCTATTGGAGGCAGAAGCAGTCAAGGGTAACTTAGGGTTAGGGTTAGGGTTAGGGTTAGGGTTAGGGTACGGCTTAGGGTACGGGTTCGGGTACGGGTTCGGGTACGGCGTAGGGTATGGGTTAGGGTTAGTGTTAGGGTTAATTTGAGGGTTAGGGCTCGGTTTAGGTTACGGGTTAGGATTAGTGTACGTGTTAGGGATAAGGTAGAGGTTAGGGTTAGGGTACGCGTTAGGGTAAGGGTAGTTATTAAACCTATCCCACTCTCTAGATACCCCTTAGCACGTCAAGGAATATTATTTGGTGGTCCAGCCATGGAGAAGAGTTTAGACACTAGGAGAAGATAAGGAACACACCCATTATCAAGAAATCACATTAGGATTCTCTTTTTAACCTGTTCCTTAAAACACTAGTGCTTAGGAAATCTATTGGAGGCAGAAGCAGTCAAGGGTAGCTTAGAGTTATGGATAGGGTTAGGGTTATTGTTAGGGTAAGGCTTAGGGTACGGGTTCGGGTACGGTTTCGGGTACGGTATAGGGTATGGGTTAGGGTTAGGGTTAGTGTTAGTTTGAGGGTTAGGGCTCGGTTTAGGGTACGGGTTAGGATTAGGGTACGTGTTAGGGTTAGGGTAGGGGTTAGGGTTAGGGTATGCGTTAGGGTTAGGGTATTTATTAAACCTATCCCACTCTCTAGATACCCCTTAGCACGTCAAGGAATATTATTTGGGGGTCCAGCCATGGAGAAGAGTTTAGACACTAGGAGAAGATAAGGAACACACCCGTCATCAAGAAATCACATTAGGATTCTCTTTTTAACCTGTTCCTTAAAACACTAGTGCTTAGGAAATCTATTGGAGGCAGAAGCAGTCAAGGGTAGCTTAGGGTTAGGGTTAGGGTTAGGGTACGGCTTAGGGTACGGGTTCGGGTACGGGTTCGGGTACGGTTTTGGGTATGGCGTAGGATATGGGTTAGGGTTAGGGTTAGGGTTAGTTTGAGGGTTAGGGCTCGGTTTAGGGTACGGGTTAGGTTTAGGGTACGTGTTAGGGTTAGGGTAGGGGTTAGGGTTAGAGTACGCGTTAGGTTTAGGGTAGTTATTAAACCTATCCCACTCTCTAGATACCCTTTAGCACGTCAAGGAATATTATTTGGGGGTCCAGCCATGGAGAAGAGTTTAGACACTAGGAGAAGATAAGGAACACACCCATTATCAAGAAATCACATTAGGATTCTCTTTTTAACCTGTTCCTTAAAACACTAGTGCTTAGGAAATCTATTGGAGGCAGAAGCAGTCAAGGGTGGCTTAGGGTTAGGGTTAGGGTTAGGGCTAGAGTTAGGGTACGGCATAGGGTACGGGTTCGGGTACGGGTTCGTGTACGGCGTAGGGTATGGGTTAGAGTTAGGGTTAGGGTTAGTTTGAAGGTTAGGGCTCGGTTTAGGTTTCGGCTTAGGATTAGGGTACGTGTTAGGGTTAGGGTAGGGGTTAGGGTTATGGTACGCGTTAGGGTTAGGGTAGTTATTAAACCTATCCCACTCTCTAGATACCCCTTAGCACGTCAAGGAATATTATTTGGGGGTCCAGCCATGGAGAAGAGTTTAGACACTAGGAGAAGATAAGGAACACACCCATTATCAAGAAATCACATTAGGATTCTCTTTTTAACCTGTTCCTTAAAACACTTGTGCTTAGGAAATCTATTGGAGGCAGAAGCAGTCAAGGGTAGCTTAGGGTTAGGGTTAGGGTTAGGGTTAGGGTTAGCTTTAGGGTACGACTTAGTGTACGGGTTCGGGTACGGGTTCGGGTACGGCGTATGGTATGGGTTAGGGTTAGGGTTAGGGTTAGTTTGAGGGTTAGGGCTTTGTTTAGGGTACGGGTTAGGATTAGGGTACGTGTTAGGGTTAGGGTAGGGGTTAGGGTTAGGGTACGTGTTAGGGTTAGGGTACGCGTTAGGGTTAGGGTAGTTATTAAACCTATCCCACTCTCTAGATACCCCTTAGCACGTCAAGGAATATTATTTGGGGGTCCAGCCATGGAGAAGAGTTTAGACACTAGGAGAAGATAAGGAACACACCCATTATCCTGAAATCACATTAGGATTCTCTTTTTAACCTGTTCCTTAAAACACTAGTGCTTAGGAAATCTATTGGAGGCAGAAGCAGTCAAGGGTAGCTTAGGGTTAGGGTTAGGGTTAGGGTTAGGGTTAGGGTACGGCTTAGGGTACGGGTTCGGGTACGGGTTCGGGTACGGCGTAGGGTATGGGTTAGGGTTAGGGTTAGGGTTAATTTGAGGGTTAGGGCTCGGTTTAGGTTACGGGTTAGGATTAGTGTACGTGTTAGGGTTAAGGTAGAGGTTAGGGTTAGGGTACGCTTTAGGGTAAGGGTAGTTATTAAACCTATCCCACTCTCTAGATACCCCTTAGCACGTCAAGGAATATTATTTGGGGGTCCAGCCATGGAGAAGAGTTTAGACACTAGGAGAAGATAAGGAACACACCCATTATCAAGAAATCACATTAGGATTCTCTTTTTAACCTGTTCCTTAAAACACTAGTGCTTACGAAATCTATTGGAGGCAGAAGCAGTCAAGGGTAGCTTAGAGTTATGGTTAGGGTTAGGGTTTTTGTTAGGGTAAGGCTTAGGGTACGGGTTCGGGTACGGTTTCGGGTACGGTATAGGGTATGGGTTAGGGTTAGGGTTAGGGTTAGTTTGAGGGTTAGGGCTCGGTTTAGGGTACGGTTTAGGATTAGGGTACGTGTTAGGGTTAGGGTAGGGGTTAGGGTTAGGGTATGCGTTAGGGTTAGGGTATTTATTAAACCTATCCCACTCTCTAGATACCCCTTAGCACGTCAAGGAATATTATTTGGGGGTCCAGCCATGGAGAAGAGTTTAGACACTAGGAGAAGATAAGGAACACACCCGTCATCAAGAATTCACATTAGGATTCTCTTTTTAACCTGTTCCTTAAAACACTAGTGCTTAGGAAATCTATTGGAGGCAGAAGCAGTCAAGGGTAGCTTAGGGTTAGGGTTAGGGTTAGGGTACGGCTTAGGGTACGGGTTCGTGTACGGGTTCGGGTACGGTTTTGGGTATGGCGTAGGATATGGGTTAGGGTTAGGGTTAGGGTTAGTTTGAGGGTTAGGGCTCGGTTTAGGGTACGGGTTAGGATTAGGGTACGTGTTAGGGTTAGGGTAGGGGTTAGGGTTAGAGTACGCGCTAGGGTTAGGGTAGTTATTAAACCTATCCCACTCTCTAGATACCCCTTAGCACGTCAAGGAATATTATTTGGGTGTCCTGCCATGGAGAAGAGTTTAGACACTAGGAGAAGATAAGGAACACACCCATTATCAAGAAATCACATTAGGATTCTCTTTTTAACCTGTTCCTTAAAACACTAGTGCTTAGGAAATCTATTGGAGGCAGAAGCAGTCAAGGGTAGCTTAGGGTTAGGGTTAGGGTTAGGGCTAGAGTTAGGGTACGGCATAGGGTACGGGTTCGGGTACGGGTTCGTGTACGGCGTAGGGTATGGGTTAGAGTTAGGGTTAGGGTTAGTTTGAAGGTTAGGGCTCGGTTTAGGTTTCGGCTTAGGATTAGGGTACGTGTTAGGGTTAGGGTAGGGGTTAGGGTTATGGTACGCGTTAGGGTTAGGGTAGTTATTAAACCTATCCCACTCTCTAGATACCCCTTAGCACGTCAAGGAATATTATTTGGGGGTCCAGCCATGGAGAAGAGTTTAGACACTAGGAGAAGATAAGGAACACACCCATTATCAAGAAATCACATTAGGATTCTCTTTTTAACCTGTTCCTTAAAACACTTGTGCTTAGGAAATCTATTGGAGGCAGAAGCAGTCAAGGGTAGCTTAGGGTTAGGGTTAGGGTTAGGGTTAGGTTTAGGGTACGGCTTAGGGTACGGGTTCGTGTACGGGTTCGTGTATGGCGTAGGGTATGGGTTAGGGTTAGGGTTAGGGTTAGTTTGAAGGTTAGGGCTCGGTTTAGGGCACGGGTTAATATTAGGGTTCGTGTTAGGGTTAGGGTAGGGGTTAGGGTTAGGGTACGCGTTAAGGTTAGGGTAGTTATTAAACCTATCCCACTCTCTAGATACCCCTTAGCACGTCAAGGAATATTATTTGGGGGTCCAGCCATGGAGAAGAGTTTAGACACTAGGAGAAGAGAAGGAACACACCCATTATCCTGAAATCACATTAGGATTCTCTTTTTAACCTGTTCCTTAAAACACTAGTGCTTAGGAAATCTATTGGAGGCAGAAGCAGTCAAGGGTAGCTTAGGGTTAGGGTTAGGGTTAGGGCTAGAGTTAGGGTACGGCATAGGGTACGGGTTCGGGTACGGGTTCGTGTACGGCGTAGGGTATGGGTTAGAGTTAGGGTTAGGGTTAGTTTGAAGGTTAGGGCTCGGTTTAGGTTTCGGCTTAGGATTAAGGTACGTGTTAGGGTTAGGGTAGGGGTTAGGGTTATGGTACGCGTTAGGGTTAGGGTAGTTATTAAACCTATCCCACTCTCTAGATACCCCTTAGCACGTCAAGGAATATTATTTGGGGGTCCAGCCATGGAGAAGAGTTTAGACACTAGGAGAAGATAAGGAACACACCCATTATCAAGAAATCACATTAGGATTCTCTTTTTAACCTGTTCCTTAAAACACTTGTGCTTAGGAAATCTATTGGAGGCAGAAGCAGTCAAGGGTAGCTTAGGGTTAGGGTTAGGGTTAGGGTTAGGTTTAGCTTTAGGGTACGACTTAGTGTACGGGTTCGGGTACGGGTTCGGGTACGGCGTATGGTATGGGTTAGGGTTAGGGTTAGGGTTAGTTTGAGGGTTAGGGCTTGGTTTAGGGTACGGGTTAGGATTAGGGTACGTGTTCGGGTTAGGGTAGGGGTTAGGGTTAGGGTACGTGTTAGGGTTAGGGTACGCGTTATGGTTAGGGTAGTTATTAAACCTATCCCACTCTCTAGATACCCCTTAGCACGTCAAGGAATATTATTTGGGTGTCCAGCCATGGAGAAGAGTTTAGACACTAGGAGAAGATAAAGAACACACCCATTATCAAGAAATCACATTAGGATTCTCTTTTTTACCTGTTCCTTAAAACACTAGTGCTTAGGAAATCTATTGGAGGCAGAAGCAGTCAAGGGTAGCTTAGGGTTAGGGTTAGAGTTAGGGTTAGGTTTAGGGTACGGCTTAGGGTACGGGTTCGGGTACGGGTTCGTGTACGGCGTAGGGTATGGGTTAGGGTTAGGGTTAGGGTTAGTTTGAAGGTTAGGGCTCGGTTTAGGGCACGCGTTAATATTAGGGTTCGTGTTAGGGTTAGGGTAGGGGTTAGGGTTAGGGTACGCGTTAAGGTTAGGGTAGTTATTAAACCTATCCCACTCTCTAGATACCCCTTAGCACGTCAAGGAATATTATTTGGGGGTCCAGCCATGGAGAAGAGTTTAGACACTAGGAGAAGATAAGGAACACACCCATTATCCTGAAATCACATTAGGATTCTCTTTTTAACCTGTTCCTTAAAACACTAGTGCTTAGGAAATCTATTGGAGGCAGAAGCAGTCAAGGGTAGCTTAGAGTTATGGATAGGGTTAGGGTTATTGTTAGGGTAAGGCTTAGGGTACGGGTTCGGGTACGGTATAGGGTATGGGTTAGGGTTAGGGTTAGGGTTAGTTTGAGGGTTAGGGCTCGGTTTAGGGTACGGGTTAGGATTAGGGTACGTGTTAGGTTTAGGGTAGGGGTTAGGGTTAGGGTATGCGTTAGGGTTAGGGTATTTATTAAACCTATCCCACTCTCTAGATACCCCTTAGCACGTCAAGGAATATTATTTGGGGGTCCAGCCATGGAGAAGAGTTTAGACACTAGGAGAAGATAAGGAACACACCCGTCATCAAGAAATCACATTAGGATTCTCTTTTTAACCTGTTCCTTAAAACACTAGTGCTTAGGAAATCTATTGGAGGCAGAAGCAGTCAAGGGTAGCTTAGGGTTAGGGTTAGGGTTAGGGTTAGGGTTAGCTTTAGGGTACGACTTAGTGTACGGGTTCGGGTACGGGTTCGGGTACGGCGTATGGTATGGGTTAGGGTTAGGATTAGGGTTAGTTTGAGGGTTAGGGCTTGGTTTAGGGTACGGGTTAGGATTAGGGTACGTGTTCGGGTTAGGGTAGGGGTTAGGGTTAGGGTACGTGTTAGGGTTAGTGTACGCGTTAGGGTTAGGGTAGTTATTAAAACTATCCCACTCTCTAGATACCCCTTAGCACGTCAAGGTATATTATTTGGGTGTCCAGCCATGGAGAAGAGTTTAGACACTAGGAGAAGATAAAGAACACACCCATTATCCTGAAATCACATTAAGATTCTCTTTTTAACCTGTTCCTTAAAACACTAGTGCTTAGGAAATCTATTGGAGGCAGAAGCAGTCAAGGGTAGCTTAGGGTTAGGGTTAGGGTTAGGGTTAGGGTTAGGGTACGGCTTAGGGTACGGGTTCGGGTACGGGTTCGCGTACGGCGTAGGGTATGGGTTAGGGTTAGGGTTAGGGTTAGTTTGAAGGTTAGGGCTCGGTTTAGGGCACGGGTTAGGATTAGGGTTCGTGTTAGGGTTAGGGTAGGGGTTAGGGTTAGGGTACGCGTTAAGCTTAGGGTAGTTATTAAACCTATCCCACTCTCTAGATACCCCTTAGCACGTCAAGGAATATTATTTGGGGGTCCAGCCATGGAGAAGAGTTTAGACACTAGGAGAAGATAAGGAACACACCCATTATCCTGAAATCACATTAGGATTCTCTTTTTAACCTGTTCCTTAATACACTAGTGCTTAGGAAATCTATTGGAGGCAGAAGCAGTCAAGGGTAGCTTAGGGTTAGGGTTAGGGTTAGGGTTAGGTTTAGGGTAAGGCTTAGGTTACGGGTTCGGGTACGGGTTCGTGTACGGCGTAGGGTATGGGTTAGGGTTAGGGTTAGGGTTAGTTTGAAGGTTAGGGCTCGGTTTACGGCACGGGTTAATATTAGGGTTCGTGTTAGGGTTAGGGTAGGGGTTAGGGTTAGGGTACGCGTTAAGGTTAGGGTAGTTATTAAACCTATCCCACTCTCTAGATACCCCTTAGCACGTCAAGGAATATTATTTGGGGGTCCAGCCATGGAGAAGAGTTTAGACACTAGGAGAAGATAAGGAACACACCCATTATCCTGAAATCACATTAGGATTCTCTTTTTAACCTGTTCCTTAAAACACTAGTGCTTAGGAAATCTATTGGAGGCAGAAGCAGTCAAGGGTAGCTTAGGGTTAGGGTTAGGGTTAGGGTTAGGGTTAGGGTACGGCTTAGGGTACGGGTTCGGGTACGGGTTCGCGTACGGCGTAGGGTATGGGTTAGGGTTAGGGTTAGGGTTAGTTTGAAGTTTAGGGCTCGGTTTAGGGCACGGGTTAGGATTAGGGTTCGTGTTAGGGTTAGGGTAGGGGTTAGGGTTAGGGTACGCGTTAAGCTTAGGGTAGTTATTAAACCTATCCCACTCTCTAGATACCCCTTAGCACGTCAAGGAATATTATTTGGGGGTCCAGCCATGGAGAAGAGTTTAGACACTAGGAGAAGATAAGGAACACACCCATTATCCTGAAATCACATTAGGATTCTCTTTTTAACCTGTTCCTTAATACACTAGTGCTTAGGAAATCTATTGGAGGCAGAAGCAGTCAAGGGTAGCTTAGGGTTAGGGTTAGGGTTAGGGTTAGGGTTAGGGTACGGCTTAGGGTACGGGTTCGGGTACGGGTTCGGGTACGGCGTAGGGTATGGGTTAGGGTTAGTGTTAGGGTTAATTTGAGGGTTAGGGCTCGGTTTAGGTTACGGGTTAGGATTAGTGTACGTGTTAGGGATAAGGTAGAGGTTAGGGTTAGGGTACGCGTTAGGGTAAGGGTAGTTATTAAACCTATCCCACTCTCTAGATACCCCTTAGCACGTCAAGGAATATTATTTGGTGGTCCAGCCATGGAGAAGAGTTTAGACACTAGGAGAAGATAAGGAACACACCCATTATCAAGAAATCACATTAGGATTCTCTTTTTAACCTGTTCCTTAAAACACTAGTGCTTAGGAAATCTATTGGAGGCAGAAGCAGTCAAGGGTAGCTTAGAGTTATGGATAGGGTTAGGGTTATTGTTAGGGTAAGGCTTAGGGTACGGGTTCGGGTACGGTTTCGGGTACGGTATAGGGTATGGGTTAGGGTTAGGGTTAGGGTTAGTTTGAGGGTTAGGGCTCGGTTTAGGGTACGGGTTAGGATTAGGGTACGTGTTAGGGTTAGGGTAGGGGTTAGGGTTAGGGTATGCGTTAGGGTTAGGGTATTTATTAAACCTATCCCACTCTCTAGATACCCCTTAGCACGTCAAGGAATATTATTTGGGGGTCCAGCCATGGAGAAGAGTTTAGACACTAGGAGAAGATAAGGAACACACCCGTCATCAAGAAATCACATTAGGATTCTCTTTTTAACCTGTTCCTTAAAACACTAGTGCTTAGGAAATCTATTGGAGGCAGAAGCAGTCAAGGGTAGCTTAGGGTTAGGGTTAGGGTTAGGGTACGGCTTAGGGTACGGGTTCGGGTACGGGTTCGGGTACGGTTTTGGGTATGGCGTAGGATATGGGTTAGGGTTAGGGTTAGGGTTAGTTTGAGGGTTAGGGCTCGGTTTAGGGTACGGGTTAGGATTAGGGTACGTGTTAGGGTTAGGGTAGGGGTTAGGGTTAGAGTACGCGTTAGGTTTAGGGTAGTTATTAAACCTATCCCACTCTCTAGATACCCTTTAGCACGTCAAGGAATATTATTTGGGGGTCCAGCCATGGAGAAGAGTTTAGACACTAGGAGAAGATAAGGAACACACCCATTATCAAGAAATCACATTAGGATTCTCTTTTTAACCTGTTCCTTAAAACACTAGTGCTTAGGAAATCTATTGGAGGCAGAAGCAGTCAAGGGTGGCTTAGGGTTAGGGTTAGGGTTAGGGCTAGAGTTAGGGTACGGCATAGGGTACGGGTTCGGGTACGGGTTCGTGTACGGCGTAGGGTATGGGTTAGAGTTAGGGTTAGGGTTAGTTTGAAGGTTAGGGCTCGGTTTAGGTTTCGGCTTAGGATTAGGGTACGTGTTAGGGTTAGGGTAGGGGTTAGGGTTATGGTACGCGTTAGGGTTAGGGTAGTTATTAAACCTATCCCACTCTCTAGATACCCCTTAGCACGTCAAGGAATATTATTTGGGGGTCCAGCCATGGAGAAGAGTTTAGACACTAGGAGAAGATAAGGAACACACCCATTATCAAGAAATCACATTAGGATTCTCTTTTTAACCTGTTCCTTAAAACACTTGTGCTTAGGAAATCTATTGGAGGCAGAAGCAGTCAAGGGTAGCTTAGGGTTAGGGTTAGGGTTAGGGTTAGGGTTAGCTTTAGGGTACGACTTAGTGTACGGGTTCGGGTACGGGTTCGGGTACGGCGTATGGTATGGGTTAGGGTTAGGGTTAGGGTTAGTTTGAGGGTTAGGGCTTTGTTTAGGGTACGGGTTAGGATTAGGGTACGTGTTAGGGTTAGGGTAGGGGTTAGGGTTAGGGTACGTGTTAGGGTTAGGGTACGCGTTAGGGTTAGGGTAGTTATTAAACCTATCCCACTCTCTAGATACCCCTTAGCACGTCAAGGAATATTATTTGGGTGTCCAGCCATGGAGAAGAGTTTAGACACTATGAGAAGATAAGGAACACACCCATTATCAAGAAATCACATTAGGATTCTCTTTTTAACCTGTTCCTTAAAACACTAGTGCTTAGGAAATCTATTGGAGGCAGAAGCAGTCAAGGGTAGCTTAGGGTTAGGGTTAGGGTTAGGGTTAGGTTTAGGGTACGGCTTAGGGTACGGGTTCGTGTACGGGTTCGTGTACGGCGTAGGGTATGGGTTAGGGTTAGGGTTAGGGTTAGTTTGAAGGTTAGGGCTCGGTTTAGGGCACGGGTTAATATTAGAGTTCGTGTTAGGGTTAGGGTAGGGGTTAGGGTTAGGGTACGCGTTAAGGTTAGGGTAGTTATTAAACCTATCCCACTCTCTAGATACCCCTTAGCACGTCAAGGAATATTATTTGGGGGTCCAGCCATGGAGAAGAGTTTAGACACTAGGAGAAGATAAGGAACACACCCATTATCCTGAAATCACATTAGGATTCTCTTTTTAACCTGTTCCTTAAAACACTAGTGCTTAGGAAATCTATTGGAGGCAGAAGCAGTCAAGGGTAGCTTAGGGTTAGGGTTAGGGTTAGGGTTAGGGTTAGGGTACGGCTTAGGGTACGGGTTCGGGTACGGGTTCGCGTACGGCGTAGGGTATGGGTTAGGGTTAGGGTTAGGGTTAGTTTGAAGGTTAGGGCTCGGTTTAGGGCACGGGTTAGGATTAGGGTTCGTGTTAGGGTTAGGGTAGGGGTTAGGGTTAGGGTACGCGTTAAGCTTAGGGTAGTTATTAAACCTATCCCACTCTCTAGATACCCCTTAGCACGTCAAGGAATATTATTTGGGGGTCCAGCCATGGAGAAGAGTTTAGACACTAGGAGAAGATAAGGAACACACCCATTATCCTGAAATCACATTAGGATTCTCTTTTTAACCTGTTCCTTAATACACTAGTGCTTAGGAAATCTATTGGAGGCAGAAGCAGTCAAGGGTAGCTTAGGGTTAGGGTTAGGGTTAGGATTAGGTTTAGGGTACGGCTTAGGGTACGGGTTCGGGTACGGGTTCGGGTACGGCGTAGGGTATGGGTTAGGGTTGGGGTTAGGGTTAATTTGAGGGTTAGGGCTCGGTTTAGGTTACGGGTTAGGATTAGTGTACGTGTTAGGGTTAAGGTAGAGGTTAGGGTTAGGGTACGCTTTAGGGTAAGGGTAGTTATTAAACCTATCCCACTCTCTAGATACCCCTTAGCACGTCAAGGAATATTATTTGGGGGTCCAGCCATGGAGAAGAGTTTAGACACTAGGAGAAGATAAGGAACACACCCATTATCAAGAAATCACATTAGGATTCTCTTTTTAACCTGTTCCTTAAAACACTAGTGCTTACGAAATCTATTGGAGGCAGAAGCAGTCAAGGGTAGCTTAGAGTTATGGTTAGGGTTAGGGTTTTTGTTAGGGTAAGGCTTAGGGTACGGGTTCGGGTACGGTTTCGGGTACGGTATAGGGTATGGGTTAGGGTTAGGGTTAGGGTTAGTTTGAGGGTTAGGGCTCGGTTTAGGGTACGGTTTAGGATTAGGGTACGTGTTAGGGTTAGGGTAGGGGTTAGGGTTAGGGTATGCGTTAGGGTTAGGGTATTTATTAAACCTATCCCACTCTCTAGATACCCCTTAGCACGTCAAGGAATATTATTTGGGGGTCCAGCCATGGAGAAGAGTTTAGACACTAGGAGAAGATAAGGAACACACCCGTCATCAAGAATTCACATTAGGATTCTCTTTTTAACCTGTTCCTTAAAACACTACTGCTTAGGAAATCTATTGGAGGCAGAAGCAGTCAAGGGTAGCTTAGGGTTAGGGTTAGGGTTAGGGTACGGCTTAGGGTACGGGTTCGTGTACGGGTTCGGGTACGGTTTTGGGTATGGCGTATGATATGGGTTAGGGTTAGGGTTAGGGTTAGTTTGAGGGTTAGGGCTCGGTTTAGGGTACGGGTTAGGATTAGGGTACGTGTTAGGGTTAGGGTAGGGGTTAGGGTTAGAGTACGCGTTAGGGTTAGGGTAGTTATTAAACCTATCCCACTCTCTAGATACCCCTTAGCACGTCAAGGAATATTATTTGGGTGTCCAGCCATGGAGAAGAGTTTAGACACTAGGAGAAGATAAGGAACACACCCATTATCAAGAAATCACATTAGGATTCTCTTTTTAAACTGTTCCTTAAAACACTAGTGCTTAGGAAATCTATTGGAGGCAGAAGCAGTCAAGGGTAGCTTAGGGTTAGGGTTAGGGTTAGGGCTAGAGTTAGGGTACGGCATAGGGTACGGGTTCGGGTACGGGTTCGTGTACGGCGTAGGGTATGGGTTAGAGTTAGGGTTAGGGTTAGTTTGAAGGTTAGGGCTCGGTTTAGGTTTCGGCTTAGGATTAGGGTACGTGTTAGGGTTAGGGTAGGGGTTAGGGTTATGGTACGCGTTAGGGTTAGGGTAGTTATTAAACCTATCCCACTCTCTAGATACCCCTTAGCACGTCAAGGAATATTATTTGGGGGTCCAGCCATGGAGAAGAGTTTAGACACTAGGAGAAGATAAGGAACACACCCATTATCAAGAAATCACATTAGGATTCTCTTTTTAACCTGTTCCTTAAAACACTTGTGCTTAGGAAATCTATTGGAGGCAGAAGCAGTCAAGGGTAGCTTAGGGTTAGGGTTAGGGTTAGGGTTAGGTTTAGGGTACGGCTTAGGGTACGGGTTCGTGTACGGGTTCGTGTATGGCGTAGGGTATGGGTTAGGGTTAGGGTTAGGGTTAGTTTGAAGGTTAGGGCTCGGTTTAGGGCACGGGTTAATATTAGGGTTCGTGTTAGGGTTAGGGTAGGGGTTAGGGTTAGGGTACGCGTTAAGGTTAGGGTAGTTATTAAACCTATCCCACTCTCTAGATACCCCTTAGCACGTCAAGGAATATTATTTGGGGGTCCAGCCATGGAGAAGAGTTTAGACACTAGGAGAAGATAAGGAACACACCCATTATCCTGAAATCACATTAGGATTCTCTTTTTAACCTGTTCCTTAAAACACTAGTGCTTAGGAAATCTATTGGAGGCAGAAGCAGTCAAGGGTAGCTTCGGGTTAGGGTTAGGGTTAGGGTTAGGGTTAGGGTACGGCTTAGGGTACGGGTTCGGGTACGGGTTCGTGTACGGCGTAGGGTATGGGTTAGGGTTAGGGTTAGGGTTAGTTTGAAGGTTAGGGCTCGGTTTAGGGCACGGGTTAGGATTAGGGTTCGTGTTAGGGTTAGGGTAGGGGTTAGGGTTAGGGTACGCGTTAAGCTTAGGGTAGTTATTAAACCTATCCCACTCTCTAGATACCCCTTAGCACGTCAAGGAATATTATTTGGGGGTCCAGCCATGGAGAAGAGTTTAGACACTAGGAGAAGATAAGGAACACACCCATTATCCTGAAATCACATTAGGATTCTCTTTTTAACCTGTTCCTTAATACACTAGTGCTTAGGAAATCTATTGGAGGCAGAAGCAGTCAAGGGTAGCTTAGGGTTAGGGTTAGGGTTAGGGTTAGGTTTAGGGTACGGCTTAGGGTACGGGTTCGGGTACGTGTTCGGGTACGGCGTAGGGTATGGGTTAGGGTTAGGGTTAGGGTTAATTTGAGGGTTAGGGCTCGGTTTAGGTTACGGGTTAGGATTAGTGTACGTGTTAGTGTTAAGGTAGAGGTTAGGGTTAGGGTACGCGTTAGGGTAAGGGTAGTTATTAAACCTATCCCACTCTCTAGATACCCCTTAGCACGTCAAGGAATATTATTTGGGGGTCCAGCCATGGAGAAGAGTTTAGACACTAGGAGAAGATAAGGAACACACCCATTATCAAGAAATCACATTAGGATTCTCTTTTTAACCTGTTCCTTAAAACACTAGTGCTTACGAAATCTATTGGAGGCAGAAGCAGTCAAGGGTAGCTTAGAGTTATGGTTAGGGTTAGGGTTATTGTTAGGGTAAGGCTTAGGGTACGGGTTCGGGTACGTTTTCGGGTACGGTATAGGGTATGGTTTAGGGTTAGGGTTAGGGTTAGTTTGAGGGTTAGGGCTCGGTTTAGGGTACGGGTTAGGATTAGGGTACGTGTTAGGGTTAGGGTAGGGGTTAGGGTTAGGGTATGCGTTAGGGTTAGGGTATTTATTAAACCTATCCCACTCTCTAGATACCCCTTAGCACGTCAAGGAATATTATTTGGGGGTCCCGCCATGGAGAAGAGTTTAGACACTAGGAGAAGATAAGGAACACACCCGTCATCAAGAAATCACATTAGGATTCTCTTTTTAACCTGTTCCTTAAAACACTAGTGCTTAGGAAATCTATTGGAGGCAGAAGCAGTCAAGGGTAGCTTAGGGTTAGGGTTAGGGTTAGGGCTAGAGTTAGGGTACGGCATAGGGTACGGGTTCGGGTATGGGTTCGTGTACGGCGTAGGGTATGGGTTAGAGTTAGGGTTAGGGTTAGTTTGAAGGTTAGGGCTCGGTTTAGGTTTCGGCTTAGGATTAGGGTACGTGTTAGGGTTAGGGTAGGGGTTAGGGTTATGGTACGCGTTAGGGTTAGGGTAGTTATTAAACCTATCCCACTCTCTAGATACCCCTTAGCACGTCAAGGAATATTATTTGGGGGTCCAGCCATGGAGAAGAGTTTAGACACTAGGAGAAGATAAGGAACACACCCATTATCAAGAAATCACATTAGGATTCTCTTTTTAACCTGTTCCTTAAAACACTTGTGCTTAGGAAATCTATTGGAGGCAGAAGCAGTCAAGGGTAGCTTAGGTTTAGGGTTAGGGTTAGGGTTAGGTTTAGCTTTAGGGTACGACTTAGTGTACGGGTTCGGGTACGGGTTCGGGTACGGCGTATGGTATGGGTTAGGGTTAGGGTTAGGGTTAGTTTGAGGGTTAGGGCTCGGTTTAGGGTACGGGTTAGGATTAGGGTACGTGTTAGGGTTAGGGTACGCGTTAGGGTTAGGGTAGTTATTAAACCTATCCCACTCTCTAGATACCCCTTAGCACGTCAAGGGATATTATTTGGGGGTCCAGCCATGGAGAAGAGTTTAGACACTAGGAGAAGATAAGGAACACACCCATTATCCTGAAATCACAATAGGATTCTCTTTTTAACCTGTTCCTTAATACACTAGTGCTTAGGAAATCTATTGGAGGCAGAAGCAGTCAAGGGTAGCTGAGGGCTAGGGTTAGGGTTAGGGTTAGGGTTAGCTTTAGGGTTAGGGTTAGGGTACGGCTTAGGGTACGGGTTCGGGTACGGGTTCGGGTACGGTTTTGGGTATGGGTTAGTGTTAGGGTTAGGGTTAGTTTGAGGTTTAGGGCTCGGTTTAGGGTACGGGTTAGGATTAGGGTACGTGTTAGGGTTAGGGTAGGGGTTAGGGTTAGGGTACGCGTTAGGGTTAGGGTAGTTATTAAACCTATCCCACTCTCTAGATACCCCTTAGCACGTCAAGGAATATTATTTGGGGGTCCAGCCATGGAGAAGAGTTTAGACACTAGGAGAAGATAAGGAACACACCCATTATCAAGAAATCACATTAGGATTCTCTTTTTAACCTGTTCCTTAAAACACTAGTGCTTAGGAAATCTATTGGAGGCAGAAGCAGTCAAGGGTAGCTTAGGGTTAGGGTTAGGGTTAGGGTACGGCTTAGGGTACGGGTTCGGGAACGGGTTCGGGTACGGGTTCGGGTACGGCGTAGGGTATGGGTTAGGTTTAGGTTTAGGGTTAGTTTGAGGGTTAGGGCTCGGTTTAGGTTACGGGTTAGGATTAGGGTACGTGTTAGGGTTAGGGTAGGGGTTAGGGTTAGGGTACGCGTTAGGGTTAGGGTAGTTATTAAACCTATCCCACTCTCTAGATACCCCTTAGCACGTCAAGGAATATTATTTGGGGGTCCAGCCATGGAGAAGAGTTTAGACACTAGGAGAAGATAAGGAACACACCCATTATCAAGAAATCACATTAGGATTCTCTTTTTAACCTGTTCCTTAAAACACTAGTGCTTAGGAAATCTATTGGAGGCAAAGCAGTCAAGGGTAGCTTAGGGTTAGGGTTAGGGTTATTGTTAGGGTAAGGCTTAGGGTACGGGTTCGGGTACGGCATAGGGTATCGGTTAGGGTTAGGGTTAGGGTTAGTTTGAGGGTTAGGGCTCGGTTTAGGGTACGGGTTAGGATTAGGGTACGTGTTAGGTTTAGGGTAGGGGTTAGGGTTAGGGTACGCGTTAGGGTTAGGGTAGTTATTAAACCTATCCCACTCCCTAGATGCCCCTTAGCACGTCAAGGAATATTATTTGGGGGACCAGCCATGGAGAAGAGTTTAGACACTAGGAGAAGATAAGGAACACACCCATTATCAAGAAATCACATTAGGATTCTCTTTTTAACCTGTTCCTTAAAACACTAGTGCTTAGGAAATCTATTGGAGGCAGAAGCAGTCAAGGGTAGCTTAGGGTTAGGGTTAGGGTTAGGGATAGGGTTAGGGTTAGGGTACGGGTTCGGGTACGGGTTCGTGTACGGCGTAGGTTATGGGTTAGGGTTAGGGTTAGGGTTAGTTTGAAGGTTAGGGCTCGGTTTAGGGTACGGGTTAGGATTAGGGTTCGTGTTAGGGTTAGGGTAGGGGTTAGGGTTAGGGTACGCGTTAGGGTTAGGGTAGTTATTAAACCTATCCCACTCTCTAGATACCCCTTAGCACGTCAAGGAATATTATTTGGGGGTCCAGCCATGGAGAAGAGTTTAGACACTAGGAGAAGATAAGGAACACACCCATTATCAAGAAATCACATTAGGATTCTCTTTTTAACCTGTTCCTTAAAACACTAGTGCTTAGGAAGTCTATTGGAGGCAGAAGCAGTCAAGGGTAGCTTAGGGTTAGGGTTAGGGTTAGGTCTAGGGTTAGGACACGGCTTAGGGTACGGTTTCGGGTACGGGTTCGTGTACGGCGTAGGGTATGGGTTTGGGTTAGGGTTAGGGTTAGTTTGAAGGTTAGGGCTCGGTTTAGGGTACGGGTTAGGATTAGGGTTCGTGTTAGGGTTAGGGTAGGGGTTAGGGTTAGGGTACGCGTTAGGGTTAGGGTAGTTATTAAACCTATCCCACTCTCTAGATACCCCTTAGCACGTCAAGGAATATTATTTGGGGGTCCAGCCATGGAGAAGAGTTTAGACACTAGGAGAAGATAAGGAACACACCCATTATCAAGAAATCACATTAGGATTCTCTTTTTAACCTGTTCCTTAAAACACTAGTGCTTAGGAAATCTATTGGAGGCAGAAGCAGTCAAGGGTAGCTTAGGGTTAGGGTTAGGGTTAGGGCTAGGGTTAGGACACGGCTTAGGGTACGGGTTCGGGTACGGGTTCGTGTACGGCGTAGGGTATGGGTTTGGGTTAGTGTTAGGGTTAGTTTGAAGGTTAGGGCTCGGTTTAGGGTACGGGTTAGGATTAGGGTTCGTGTTAGGGTTAGGGTAGGGGTTAGGGTTAGGGTACGCGTTAGGGTTAGGGTAGTTATTAAACCTATCCCACTCTCTAGATACCCCTTAGCACGTCAAGGAATATTATTTGGGGGTCCAGCCATGGAGAAGAGTTTAGACACTAGGAGAAGATAAAGAACACACCCATTATCCTGAAATCACATTAGGATTCTCTTTTTAACCTGTTCCTTAATACACTAGTGCTTAGGAAATCTATTGGAGGCAGAAGTAGTCAAGGGTAGCTTAGGGTTAGGGTTACGGTTAGGGTTAGGGTTAGGGTACGGCTTAGGGTACGGGTTCGGGTACGAGTTCGGGTACGGCGTAGGGTATGGGTTAGGGTTAGGGTTAGGGTTAGTTTGAGTGTTAGGGCTCGGTTTAGGGTACGGGTTAGGATTAGGGTACGTGTTAGGTTTAGGGTAGGGGTTAGGGTTAGGGTACGCGTTAGGGTTAGGGTAGTTATTAAACCTATCCCACTCCCTAGATGCCCCTTAGCACGTCAAGGAATATTATTTGGGGGACCAGCCATGGAGAAGAGTTTAGACACTAGGAGAAGATAAGGAACACACCCATTATCAAGAAATCACATTAGGATTCTCTTTTTAACCTGTTCCTTAAAACACTAGTGCTTAGGAAATCTATTGGAGGCAGAAGCAGTCAAGGGTAGCTTAGGGTTAGGGTTAGGGTTAGGGTTAGGGTTAGGGTACGGGTTCGGGTACGGGTTCGTGTACGGCGTAGGTTATGGGTTAGGGTTAGGGTTAGGGTTAGTTTGAAGGTTAGGGCTCGGTTTAGGGTACGGGTTAGGATTAGGGTTCGTGTTAGGGTTAGGGTAGGGGTTAGGGTTAGGGTACGCGTTAGGGTTAGGGTAGTTATTAAACCTATCCCACTCTCTAGATACCCCTTAGCACGTCAAGGAATATTATTTGGGGGTCAAGCCATGGAGAAGAGTTTAGACACTAGGAGAAGATAAGGCACACACCCATTATCAAGAAATCACATTAGGATTCTCTTTTTAACCTGTTCCTTAAAACACTAGTGCTTAGGAAATCTATTGGAGGCAGAAGCAGTCAAGGGTAGCTTAGGGTTAGGGTTAGGGTTAGGTCTAGGGTTAGGACACGGCTTAGGGTACGGGTTCGGGTACGGGTTCGTGTACGGCGTAGGGTATGGGTTTGGGTTAGGGTTAGGGTTAGTTTGAAGGTTAGGGCTCGGTTTAGGGTACGGGTTAGGATTAGGGTTCGTGTTAGGGTAGGGTAGGGGTTAGGGTTAGGGTACGCGTTAGGGTTAGGGTAGTTATTAAACCTATCCCACTCTCTAGATACCCCTTAGCACGTCAAGGATTATTATTTGGGGGTCCAGCCATGGAGAAGAGTTTAGACACTAGGAGAAGATAAGGAACACACCCATTATCAAGAAATCACATTAGGATTCTCTTTTTAACCTGTTCCTTAAAACACTAGTGCTTAGGAAATCTATTGGAGGCAGAAGCAGTCAAGGGTAGCTTAGGGTTAGGGTTAGGGTTAGGGCTAGGGTTAGGACACGGCTTAGGGTACGTGTTCGGGTACGGGTTCGTGTACGGCGTAGGGTATGGGTTTGGGTTAGTGTTAGGGTTAGTTTGAAGGTTAGGGCTCGGTTTAGGGTACGGGTTAGGATTAGGGTTCGTGTTAGGGTTAGGGTAGGGGTTAGGGTTAGGGTACGCGTTAGGGTTAGGGTAGTTATTAAACCTATCCCACTCTCTAGATACCCCTTAGCACGTCAAGGAATATTATTTGGGGGTCCAGCCATGGAGAAGAGTTTAGACACTAGGAGAAGATAAAGAACACACCCATTATCCTGAAATCACATTAGGATTCTCTTTTTAACCTGTTCCTTAATACACTAGTGCTTAGGAAATCTATTGGAGGCAGAAGTAGTCAAGGGTAACTTAGGGTTAGGGTTACGGTTAGGGTTAGGGTTAGGGTACGGCTTAGGGTACGGGTTCGGGTACGGGTTCGGGTACGGCGTAGGGTATGGGTTAGGGTTAGGGTTAGGGTTAGTTTGAGGTTTAGGGCTCGGTTTAGGGTACGGGTTAGGATTAGGGTACGTGTTAGGGTTAGGGTAGGGGTTAGGGTTAGGGTACGCGTTAGGGTTAGGGTAGTTATTAAACCTATCCCACTCTCTAGATACCCCTTAGCACGTCAAGGAATATTATTTGGGGGTCCAGCCATGGAGAAGTGTTTAGACACTAGGAGAAGATAAGGAACACACCCATTATCAAGAAATCACATTAGGATTCTCTTTTTAACCTGTTCCTTAAAACACTAGTGCTTAGGAAATCTATTGGAGGCAGAAGCAGTCAAGGGTAGCTTAGGGTTAGGGTTAGGGTTAGGGCTAGGGTTAGACACGGCTTAGGGTACGGGTTCGGGTACGGGTTCGTGTACGGCGTAGGGTATGGGTTTGGGTTAGGGTTAGTTTGAAGGTTAGGGCTCGGTTTAGGGTACGGGTTAGGATTAGGGTTCGTGTTAGGGTTAGGGTAGGGGTTAGGGTTAGGGTACGCGTTAGGGTTAGGGTAGTTATTAAACCTATCCCACTCTCTAGATACCCCTTAGCACGTCAAGGAATATTATTTGGGGGTCCAGCCATGGAGAAGAGTGTAGACACTAGGAGAAGATAAGGAACACACCCATTATCCTGAAATCACATTAGGATTCTCTTTTTAACCTGTTCCTTAAAACACTAGTGCTTAGGAAATCTATTGGAGGCAGAAGCAGTCAAGGGTAGGTTAGGGTTAGGGTTAGGGTTAGGGTAAGGCTTAGGGTACGGGTTCAGGAACGGGTTCGGGTACGGGTTCGGGTACGGCGTAGGGTATGGGTTAGGTTTAGGGTTAGGGTTAGTTTGAGGGTTAGGGCTCGGTTTAGGTTACGGGTTAGGATTAGGGTACGTGTTAGGGTTAGGGTAGGGGTTAGGGTTAGGGTACGCGTTAGGGTTAGGGTAGTTATTAAACCTATCCCACTCTCTAGATACCCCTTAGCACGTCAAGGAATATTATTTGGGGGTCCAGCCATGGAGAAGAGTTTAGACACTAGGAGAAGATAAGGAACACACCCATTATCAAGAAATCACATTAGGATTCTCTTTTTAACCTGTTCCTTAAAACACTAGTGCTTAGGAAATCTATTGGAGGCAAAGCAGTCAAGGGTAGCTTAGGGTTAGGGTTAGGGTTATTGTTAGGGTAAGGCTTAGGGTACGGGTTCGGGTACGGCATAGGGTATGGGTTAGGGTTAGGGTTAGGGTTAGTTTGAGGGTTAGGGCTCGGTTTAGGGTACGGGTTAGGATTAGGGTACGTGTTAGGTTTAGGGTAGGGGTTAGGGTTAGTGTACGCGTTAGGGTTAGGGTAGTTATTAAACCTATCTCACTCCCTAGATGCCCCTTAGCACGTCAAGGAATATTATTTGGGGGACCAGCCATGGAGAAGAGTTTAGACACTAGGAGAAGATAAGGAACACACCCATTATCAAGAAATCACATTAGGATTCTCTTTTTAACCTGTTCCTTAAAACACTAGTGCTTCGGAAATCTATTGGAGGCAGAAGCAGTCAAGGGTAGCTTAGGGTTAGGGTTAGGGTTAGGGTTAGGGTACGGCTTAGGGTGCGGGTTCGGGTACGGGTTCGTGGACGCTGTAGGGTATGGGTTAGGGTTAGGGTTAGGGTTAGTTTGAAGGTTAGGGCTCGGTTTAGGGTACAGGTTAGGATTAGGGTTCGTGTTAGGGTTAGGGTAGGGGTTAGGGTTAGGTTACGCGTTAGGGTTAGGGTAGTTAATAAACCTATCCCACTCTCTAGATACCCCTTAGCACGTCAAGGAATATTATTTGGGGGTCCAGCCATGGAGAAGAGTTTAGACACTAGGAGAAGATAAGGAACACACCCATTATCAAGAAATCACATTAGGATTCTCTTTTTAACCTGTTCCTTAAAACACTAGTGCTTAGGAAATCTATTGGAGGCAGAAGCAGTCAAGGGTAGCTTAGGGTTAGGGTTAGGGTTAGGGCTAGGGTTAGACACGGCTTAGGGTACGGGTTCGGGTACGGGTTCGGGTACGGCGTAGGGTATGGGTTAGGGTTAGGGTTAGGGTTAGTTTGAGGGTTAGGGCTCGGTTTAGGGTACGGGTTAGGATTAGGGTACGTGTTAGGGTTAGGGTAGGGGTTAGGGTTAGGGTATGCGTTAGGGTTAGGGTATTTATTAAACCTATCCCACTCTCTAGATACCCCTTAGCACGTCAAGGAATATTATTTGGGGGTCCAGCCATGGAGAAGAGTTTAGACACTAGGAGAAGATAAGGAACACACCCATTATCAAGAAATCACATTAGGATTCTCTTTTTAACATGTTCCTTAAAACACTAGTGCTTAGGAAATCTATTGGAGGCAGAAGCAGTCAAGGGTAGCTTAGAGTTATGGATAGGGTTAGGGTTATTGTTAGGGTAAGGCTTAGGGTACGGGTTCGGGTACGGTTTCGGGTACGGTATAGGGTATGGGTTAGGGTTAGGGTTAGGGTTAGTTTGAGGGTTAGGGCTCGGTTTAGGGTACGGGTTAGGATTAGGGTACGTGTTAGGGTTAGGGTAGGGGTTAGGGTTAGGGTATGCGTTAGGGTTAGGGTATTTTTTAAACCTAACCAACTCTCTAGATACCCCTTAGCACGTCAAGGAATATTATTTGGGGGTCCAGCCGTGGAGAAGAGTGTAGACACTAGGAGAAGATAAGGAACACACCCATTATCCTGAAATCACATTAGGATTCTCTTTTTAACCTGTTCCTTAAAACACTAGTGCTTAGGAAATCTATTGGAGGCAGAAGCAGTCAAGGGTAGGTTAGGGTTAGGGTTAGGGTTAGGGTAAGGCTTAGGGTACGGGTTCAGGAACGGGTTCGGGTACGGGTTCGGGTACGGCGTAGGGTATGAGTTAGGTTTAGGGTGAGGGTTAGTTTGAGGGTTAGGGCTCGGTTTAGGTTACGGGTTAGGATTAGGGTACGTGTTAGGGTTAGGGTAGGGGTTAGGGTTAGGGTACGCGTTAGGGTTAGGGTAGTTATTAAACCTATCCCACTCTCTAGATACCCCTTAGCACGTCAAGGAATATTATTTGGGGGTCCAGCCATGGAGAAGAGTTTAGACACTAGGAGAAGATAAGGAACACAGCCATTATCAAGAAATCACATTAGGATTCTCTTTTTAACCTGTTCCTTAAAACACTAGTGCTTAGGAAATCTATTGGAGGCAAAGCAGTCAAGGGTAGCTTAGGGTTAGGGTTAGGGTTATTGTTAGGGTAAGGCTTAGGGTACGGGTTCGGGTACGGCATAGGGTATGGGTTAGGGTTAGGGTTAGGGTTAGTTTGAGGGTTAGGGCTCGGTTTAGGGTACGGGTTAGGATTAGGGTACGTGTTAGGTTTAGGGTAGGGGTTAGGGTTAGTGTACGCGTTAGGGTTAGGGTAGTTATTAAACCTATCTCACTCCCTAGATGCCCCTTAGCACGTCAAGGAATATTATTTGGGGGACCAGCCATGGAGAAGAGTTTAGACACTAGGAGAAGATAAGGAACACACCCATTATCAAGAAATCACATTAGGATTCTCTTTTTAACCTGTTCCTTAAAACACTAGTGCTTCGGAAATCTATTGGAGGCAGAAGCAGTCAAGGGTAGCTTAGGGTTAGGGTTAGGGTTAGGGTTAGGGTACGGCTTAGGGTGCGGGTTCGGGTACGGGTTCGTGGACGCTGTAGGGTATGGGTTAGGGTTAGGGTTAGGGTTAGTTTGAAGGTTAGGGCTCGGTTTAGGGTACAGGTTAGGATTAGGGTTCGTGTTAGGGTTAGGGTAGGGGTTAGGGTTAGGTTACGCGTTAGGGTTAGGGTAGTTAATAAACCTATCCCACTCTCTAGATACCCCTTAGCACGTCAAGGAATATTATTTGGGGGTCCAGCCATGGAGAAGAGTTTAGACACTAGGAGAAGATAAGGAACACACCCATTATCAAGAAATCACATTAGGATTCTCTTTTTAACCTGTTCCTTAAAACACTAGTGCTTAGGAAATCTATTGGAGGCAGAAGCAGTCAAGGGTAGCTTAGGGTTAGGGTTAGGGTTAGGGCTAGGGTTAGACACGGCTTAGGGTACGGGTTCGGGTACGGGTTCGGGTACGGCGTAGGGTATGGGTTAGGGTTAGGGTTAGGGTTAGTTTGAGGGTTAGGGCTCGGTTTAGGGTACGGGTTAGGATTAGGGTACGTGTTAGGGTTAGGGTAGGGGTTAGGGTTAGGGTATGCGTTAGGGTTAGGGTATTTATTAAACCTATCCCACTCTCTAGATACCCCTTAGCACGTCAAGGAATATTATTTGGGGGTCCAGCCATGGAGAAGAGTTTAGACACTAGGAGAAGATAAGGAACACACCCATTATCAAGAAATCACATTAGGATTCTCTTTTTAACCTGTTCCTTAAAACACTAGTGCTTAGGAAATCTATTGGAGGCAGAAGCAGTCAAGGGTAGCTTAGGGTTAGGGTTAGGGTTAGGGCTAGAGTTAGGGTACGGCATAGGGTACGGGTTCGGGTACGGGTTCGTGTACGGCGTAGGGTATGGGTTAGAGTTAGGGTTAGGGTTAGTTTGAAGGTTAGGGCTCGGTTTAGGTTTCGGCTTAGGATTAGGGTACGTGTTAGGGTTAGGGTAGGGGTTAGGGTTATGGTACGCGTTAGGGTTAGGGTAGTTATTAAACCTATCCCACTCTCTAGATACCCCTTAGCACGTCAAGGAATATTATTTGGGGGTCCAGCCATGGAGAAGAGTTTAGACACTAGGAGAAGATAAGGAACACACCCATTATCAAGAAATCACATTAGGATTCTCTTTTTAACCTGTTCCTTAAAACACTTGTGCTTAGGAAATCTATTGGAGGCAGAAGCAGTCAAGGGTAGCTTAGGGTTAGGGTTAGGGTTAGGGTTAGGGTTAGCTTTAGGGTACGACTTAGTGTACGGGTTCGGGTACGGGTTCGGGTACGGCGTATGGTATGGGTTAGGGTTAGGGTTAGGGTTAGTTTGAGGGTTAGGGCTTTGTTTAGGGTACGGGTTAGGATTAGGGTACGTGTTCGGGTTAGGGTAGGGGTTAGGGTTAGGGTACGTGTTAGGGTTAGGGTACGCGTTAGGGTTAGGGTAGTTATTAAACCTATCCCACTCTCTAGATACCCCTTAGCACGTCAAGGAATATTATTTGGGTGTCCAGCCATGGAGAAGAGTTTAGACACTATGAGAAGATAAGGAACACACCCATTATCAAGAAATCACATTAGGATTCTCTTTTTAACCTGTTCCTTAAAACACTAGTGCTTAGGAAATCTATTGGAGGCAGAAGCAGTCAAGGGTGGCTTAGGGTTAGGGTTAGGGTTAGGGCTAGAGTTAGGGTACGGCATAGGGTACGGGTTCGGGTACGGGTTCGTGTACGGCGTAGGGTATGGGTTAGAGTTAGGGTTAGGGTTAGTTTGAAGGTTAGGGCTCGGTTTAGGTTTCGGCTTAGGATTAGGGTACGTGTTAGGGTTAGGGTAGGGGTTAGGGTTATGGTACGCGTTAGGGTTAGGGTAGTTATTAAACCTATCCCACTCTCTAGATACCCCTTAGCACGTCAAGGAATATTATTTGGGGGTCCAGCCATGGAGAAGAGTTTAGACACTAGGAGAAGATAAGGAACACACCCATTATCAAGAAATCACATTAGGATTCTCTTTTTAACCTGTTCCTTAAAACACTTGTGCTTAGGAAATCTATTGGAGGCAGAAGCAGTCAAGGGTAGCTTAGGGTTAGGGTTAGGGTTAGGGTTAGGTTTAGGGTACGGCTTAGGGTACGGGTTCGTGTACGGGTTCGTGTATGGCGTAGGGTATGGGTTAGGGTTAGGGTTAGGGTTAGTTTGAAGGTTAGGGCTCGGTTTAGGGCACGGGTTAATATTAGGGTTCGTGTTAGGGTTAGGGTAGGGGTTAGGGTTAGGGTACGCGTTAAGGTTAGGGTAGTTATTAAACCTATCCCACTCTCTAGATACCCCTTAGCACGTCAAGGAATATTATTTGGGGGTCCAGCCATGGAGAAGAGTTTAGACACTAGGAGAAGATAAGGAACACACCCATTATCCTGAAATCACATTAGGATTCTCTTTTTAACCTGTTCCTTAAAACACTAGTGCTTAGGAAATCTATTGGAGGCAGAAGCAGTCAAGGGTAGCTTAGGGTTAGGGTTAGGGTTAGGGTTAGGGTTAGGGTACGGCTTAGGGTACGGGTTCGGGTACGGGTTCGTGTACGGCGTAGGGTATGGGTTAGGGTTAGGGTTAGGGTTAGTTTGAAGGTTAGGGCTCGGTTTAGGGCACGGGTTAGGATTAGGGTTCGTGTTAGGGTTAGGGTAGGGGTTAGGGTTAGGGTACGCGTTAAGCTTAGGGTAGTTATTAAACCTATCCCACTCTCTAGATAACCCTTAGCACGTCAAGGAATATTATTTGGGGGTCCAGCCATGGAGAAGAGTTTAGACACTAGGAGAAGATAAGGAACACACCCATTATCCTGAAATCACATTAGGATTCTCTTTTTAACCTGTTCCTTAATACACTAGTGCTTAGGAAATCTATTGGAGGCAGAAGCAGTCAAGGGTAGCTTAGGGTTAGGGTTAGGGTTAGGGTTAGGTTTAGGGTACGGCTTAGGGTACGGGTTCGGGTACGGGTTCGGGTACGGCGTAGGGTATGGGTTAGGGTTAGGGTTAGGGTTAATTTGAGGGTTAGGGCTCGGTTTAGGTTACGGGTTAGGATTAGTGTACGTGTTAGTGTTAAGGTAGAGGTTAGGGTTAGGGTACGCGTTAGGGTAAGGGTAGTTATTAAACCTATCCCACTCTCTAGATACCCCTTAGCACGTCAAGGAATATTATTTGGGGGTCCAGCCATGGAGAAGAGTTTAGACACTAGGAGAAGATAAGGAACACACCCATTATCAAGAAATCACATTAGGATTCTCTTTTTAACCTGTTCCTTAAAACACTAGTGCTTACGAAATCTATTGGAGGCAGAAGCAGTCAAGGGTAGCTTAGAGTTATGGTTAGGGTAAGGGTTATTGTTAGGGTAAGGCTTAGGGTACGGGTTCGGGTACGTTTTCGGGTACGGTATAGGGTATGGTTTACGGTTAGGGTTAGGGTTAGTTTGAGGGTTAGGGCTCGGGTTAGGGTACGGGTTAGGATTAGGGTACGTGTTAGGGTTAGGGTAGGGGTTAGGGTTAGGGTATGCGTTAGGGTTAGGGTATTTATTAAACCTATCCCACTCTCTAGATACCCCTTAGCACGTCAAGGAATATTATTTGGGGGTCCAGCCATGGAGAAGAGTTTAGACACTAGGAGAAGATAAGGAACACACCCGTCATCAAGAAATCACATTAGGATTCTCTTTTTAACCTGTTCCTTAAAACACTAGTGCTTAGGAAATCTATTGGAGGCAGAAGCAGTCAAGGGTAGCTTAGGGTTAGGGTTAGGGTTAGGGTACGGCCTAGGGTACGGGTTCGTGTACGGGTTCGGGTACGGTTTTGGGTATGGCGTAGGATATAGGTTAGGGTTAGGGTTAAGGTTAGTTTGAGGGTTAGGGCTCGGTTTAGGGTACGGGTTAGGATTAGGGTACGTGTTAGGGTTACGGTAGGGGTTAGGGTTAGAGTACGCGTTAGGGTTAGGGTAGTTATTAAACCTATCCCACTCTCTAGATACCCCTTAGCACGTCAAGGAATATTATTTGGGTGTCCAGCCATGGAGAAGAGTTTAGACACTATGAGAAGATAAGGAACACACCCATTATCAAGAAATCACATTAGGATTCTCTTTTTAACCTGTTCCTTAAAACACTAGTGCTTAGGAAACCTATTGGAGGCAGAAGCAGTCAAGGGTAGCTTAGGGTTAGGGTTAGGGTTAGGGCTAGAGTTAGGGTACGGCATAGGGTACGGGTTCGGGTATGGGTTCGTGTACGGCGTAGGGTATGGGTTAGAGTTAGGGTTAGGGTTAGTTTGAAGGTTAGGGCTCGGTTTAGGTTTCGGCTTAGGATTAGGGTACGTGTTAGGGTTAGGGTAGGGGTTAGGGTTATGGTACGCGTTAGGGTTAGGGTAGTTATTAAACCTATCCCACTCTCTAGATACCCCTTAGCACGTCAAGGAATATTATTTGGGGGTCCAGCCATGGAGAAGAGTTTAGACACTAGGAGAAGATAAGGAACACACCCATTATCAAGAAATCACATTAGGATTCTCTTTTTAACCTGTTCCTTAAAACACTTGTGCTTAGGAAATCTATTGGAGGCAGAAGCAGTCAAGGGTAGCTTAGGTTTAGGGTTAGGGTTAGGGTTAGGGTTAGCTTTAGGGTACGACTTAGTGTACGGGTTCGGGTACGGGTTCGGGTACGGCGTATGGTATGGGTTAGGGTTAGGGTTAGGGTTAGTTTGAGGGTTAGGGCTCGGTTTAGGGTACGGGTTAGGATTAGGGTACGTGTTAGGGTTAGGGTACGCGTTAGGGTTAGGGTAGTTATTAAACCTATCCCACTCTCTAGATACCCCTTAGCACGTCAAGGGATATTATTTGGGGGTCCAGCCATGGAGAAGAGTTTAGACACTAGGAGAAGATAAGGAACACACCCATTATCCTGAAATCACAATAGGATTCTCTTTTTAACCTGTTCCTTAATACACTAGTGCTTAGGAAATCTATTGGAGGCAGAAGCAGTCAAGGGTAGCTTAGGGCTAGGGTTAGGGTTAGGGTTAGGGTTAGCGTTAGGGTTAGGGTTAGGGTACGGCTTAGGGTACGGGTTCGGGTACGGGTTCGGGTACGGCGTAGGGTATGGGTTAGTGTTAGGGTTAGGGTTAGTTTGAGGTTTAGGGCTCGGTTTAGGGTACGGGTTAGGATTAGGGTACGTGTTAGGGTTATGGTAGGGGTTAGGGTTAGGGTACGCGTTAGGGTTAGGGTAGTTATTAAACCTATCCCACTCTCTAGATACCCCTTAGCACGTCAAGGAATATTATTTGGGGGTCCAGCCATGGAGAAGAGTTTAGACACTAGGAGAAGATAAGGAACACACCCATTATCAAGAAATCACATTAGGATTCTCTTTTTAACCTGTTCCTTAAAACACTAGTGCTTAGGAAATCTATTGGAGGCAGAAGCAGTCAAGGGTAGCTTAGGGTTAGGGTTAGGGTTAGGGTACGGCTTAGGGTACGGGTTCGGGAACGGGTTCGGGTACGGGTTCGGGTACGGCGTAGGGTATGGGTTAGGTTTAGGGTTAGGGTTAGTTTGAGGGTTAGGGCTCGGTTTAGGGTACGGGTTAGGATTAGGGTACGTGTTAGGGTTAGGGTAGGGGTTAGGGTTAGGGTACGCGTTAGGGTTAGGGTAGTTATTAAACCTATCCCACTCTCTAGATACCCCTTAGCACGTCAAGGAATATTATTTGGGGGTCCAGCCATGGAGAAGAGTTTAGACACTAGGAGAAGATAAGGAACACACCCATTATCAAGAAATCACATTAGGATTCTCTTTTTAACCTGTTCCTTAAAACACTAGTGCTTAGGAAATCTATTGGAGGCAAAGCAGTCAAGGGTAGCTTAGGGTTAGGGTTAGGGTTATTGTTAGGGTAAGGCTTAGGGTACGGGTTCGGGTACGGCATAGGGTATCGGTTAGGGTTAGGGTTAGGGTTAGTTTGAGGGTTATGGCTCGGTTTAGGGTACGGGCTAGGATTAGGGTACGTGTTAGGTTTAGGGTAGGGGTTAGGGTTAGGGTACGCGTTAGGTTTAGGGTAGTTATTAAACCTATCCCACTCCCTAGATGCCCCTTAGCACGTCAAGGAATATTATTTGGGGGACCAGCCATGGAGAAGAGTTTAGACACTAGGAGAAGATAAGGAACACACCCATTATCAAGAAATCACATTAGGATTCTCTTTTTAACCTGTTCCTTAAAACACTAGTGCTTAGGAAATCTATTGGAGGCAGAAGCAGTCAAGGGTAGCTTAGGGTTAGGGTTAGGGTTAGGGATAGGGTTAGGGTTAGGGTACGGGTTCGGGTACGGGTTCGTGTACGGCGTAGGTTATGGGTTAGGGTTAGGGTTAGGGTTAGTTTGAAGGTTAGGGCTCGGTTTAGGGTACGGGTTAGGATTAGGGTTCGTGTTAGGGTTAGGGTAGGGGTTAGGGTTAGGGTACGCGTTAGGGTTAGGGTAGTTATTAAACCTATCCCACTCTCTAGATACCCCTTAGCACGTCAAAGAATATTATTTGGGGGTCCAGCCATGGAGAACAGTTTAGACACTAGGAGAAGATAAGGAACACACCCATTATCAAGAAATCACATTAGGATTCTCTTTTTAACCTGTTCCTTAAAACACTAGTGCTTAGGAAATCTATTGGAGGCAGAAGCAGTCAAGGGTAGCTTAGGGTTAGGGTTAGGGTTAGGTCTAGGGTTAGGACACGGCTTAGGGTACGGTTTCGGGTACGGGTTCGTGTACGGCGTAGGGTATGGGTTTGGGTTAGGGTTAGTGTTAGTTTGAAGGTTAGGGCTCGGTTTAGGGTACGGGTTAGGATTAGGGTTCGTGTTAGGGTTAGGGTAGGGGTTAGGGTTAGGGTACGCGTTAGGGTTAGGGTAGTTATTAAACCTATCCCACTCTCTAGATACCCCTTAGCACGTCAAGGAATATTATTTGGGGGTCCAGCCATGGAGAAGAGTTTAGACACTAGGAGAAGATAAGGAACACACCCATTATCAAGAAATCACATTAGGATTCTCTTTTTAACCTGTTCCTTAAAACACTAGTGCTTAGGAAATCTATTGGAGGCAGAAGCAGTCAAGGGTAGCTTAGGGTTAGGGTTAGGGTTAGGGCTAGGGTTAGGACACGGCTTAGGGTACGGGTTCGGGTACGGGTTCGTGTACGGCGTAGGGTATGGGTTTGGGTTAGTGTTAGGGTTAGTTTGAAGGTTAGGGCTCTGTTTAGGGTACGGGTTAGGATTAGGGTTCGTGTTAGGGTTAGGGTAGGGGTTAGGGTTAGGGTACGCGTTAGGGTTAGGGTAGTTATTAAACCTATCCCACTCTCTAGATACCCCTTAGCACGTCAAGGAATATTATTTGGGGGTCCAGCCATGGAGAAGAGTTTAGACACTAGGAGAAGATAAAGAACACACCCATTATCCTGAAATCACATTAGGATTCTCTTTTTAACCTGTTCCTTAATACACTAGTGCTTAGGAAATCTATTGGAGGCAGAAGTAGTCAAGGGTAGCTTAGGGTTAGGGTTACGGTTAGGGTTAGGGTTAGGGTATGGCTTAGGGTACGGGTTCGGGTACGAGTTCGGGTACGGCGTAGGGTATGGGTTAGGGTTAGGGTTAGGGTTAGTTTGAGTGTTAGGGCTCGGTTTAGGGTACGGGTTAGGATTAGGGTACGTGTTAGGTTTAGGGTAGGGGTTAGGGTTAGGGTATGCGTTAGGGTTAGGGTAGTTATTAAACCTATCCCACTCCCTAGATGCCCCTTAGCACGTCAAGGAATATTATTTGGGGGACCAGCCATGGAGAAGAGTTTAGACACTAGGAGAAGATAAGGAACACACCCATTATCAAGAAATCACATTAGGATTCTCTTTTTAACCTGTTCCTTAAAACACTAGTGCTTAGGAAATCTATTGGAGGCAGAAGCTGTCAAGGGTAGCTTAGGGTTAGGGTTAGGGTTAGGGTTAGGGTTAGGGTACGGGTTCGGGTACGGGTTCGTGTACGGCGTAGGTTATGGGTTAGGGTTAGGGTTAGGGTTAGTTTGAAGGTTAGGGCTCGGTTTAGGGTACGGGTTAGGATTAGGGTTCGTGTTAGGGTTAGGGTAGGGGTTAGGGTTAGGGTACGCGTTAGGGTTAGGGTAGTTATTAAACCTATCCCACTCTCTAGATACCCCTTAGCACGTCAAGGAATATTATTTGGGGGTCCAGCCATGGAGAAGAGTTTAGACACTAGGAGAAGATAAGGCACACACCCATTATCAAGAAATCACATTAGGATTCTCTTTTTAACCTGTTCCTTAAAACACTAGTGCTTAGGAAATCTATTGGAGGCAGAAGCAGTCAAGGGTAGCTTAGGGTTAGGGTTAGGGTTAGGTCTAGGGTTAGGACACGGCTTAGGGTACGGGTTCGGGTACGGGTTCGTGTACGGCGTAGGGTATGGGTTTGGGTTAGGTTTAGGGTTAGTTTGAAGGTTAGGGCTCGGTTTAGGGTACGGGTTAGGATTAGGGTTCGTGTTAGGGTAGGGTAGGGGTTAGGGTTAGGGTACGCGTTAGGGTTAGGGTAGTTATTAAACCTATCCCACTCTCTAGATACCCCTTAGCACGTCAAGGATTATTATTTGGGGGTCCAGCCATGGAGAAGAGTTTAGACACTAGGAGAAGATAAGGAACACACCCATTATCAAGAAATCACATTAGGATTCTCTTTTTAACCTGTTCCTTAAAACACTAGTGTTTAGGAAATCTATTGGAGGCAGAAGCAGTCAAGGGTAGCTTAGGGTTAGGGTTAGGGTTAGGGCTAGGATTAGGACACGGCTTAGGGTACGTGTTCGGGTACGGGTTCGTGTACTGCGTAGGGTATGGGTTTGGGTTAGTGTTAGGGTTAGTTTGAAGGTTAGGGCTCGGTTTAGGGTACGGGTTAGGATTAGGGTTCGTGTTAGGGTTAGGGTAGGGGTTAGGGTTAGGGTACGCGTTAGGGTTAGGGTAGTTATTAAACCTATCCCACTCTCTAGATACCCCTTAGCACGTCAAGGAATATTATTTGGGGGTCCAGCCATGGAGAAGAGTTTAGACACTAGGAGAAGATAAAGAACACACCCATTATCCTGAAATCACATTAGGATTCTCTTTTTAACCTGTTCCTTAATACACTAGTGCTTAGGAAATCTATTGGAGGCAGAAGTAGTCAAGGGTAGCTTAGGGTTAGGGTTACGGTTAGGGTTAGGGTTAGGGTACGGCTTAGGGTACGGGTTTGGGTACGGCGTAGGGTATGGGTTAGGGTTAGGGTTAGGGTTAGTTTGAGGTTTAGGGCTCGGTTTAGGGTACGGGTTAGGATTAGGGTACGTGTTAGGGTTAGGGTAGGGGTTAGGGTTAGGGTACGCGTTAGGGTTAGGGTAGTTATTAAACCTATCCCACTCTCTAGATACCCCTTAGCACGTCAAGGAATATTATTTGGGGGTCCAGCCATGGAGAAGAGTTTAGACACTAGGAGAAGATAAGGAACACACCCATTATCAAGAAATCACATTAGGATTCTCTTTTTAACCTGTTCCTTAAAACACTAGTGCTTAGGAAATCTATTGGAGGCAGAAGCAGTCAAGGGTAGCTTAGGGTTAGGGTTAGGGTTAGGGCTAGGGTTAGACACGGCTTAGGGTACGGGTTCGGGTACGGGTTCGTGTACGGCGTAGGGTATGGGTTTGGGTTAGGGTTAGTTTGAAGGTTAGGGCTCGGTTTAGGGTACGGGTTAGGATTAGGGTTCGTGTTAGGGTTAGGGTAGGGGTTAGGGTTAGGGTACGCGTTAGGGTTAGGGTAGTTATTAAACCTATCCCACTCTCTAGATACCCCTTAGCACGTCAAGGAATATTATTTGGGGGTCCAGCCATGGAGAAGAGTGTAGACACTAGGAGAAGATAAGGAACACACCCATTATCCTGAAATCACATTAGGATTCTCTTTTTAACCTGTTCCTTAAAACACTAGTGCTTAGGAAATCTATTGGAGGCAGAAGCAGTCAAGGTTAGGTTAGGGTTAGGATTAGGGTTAGGGTAAGGCTTAGGGTACGGGTTCAGGAACGGGTTCGGGTACGGGTTCGGGTACGGCGTAGGGTATGGGTTAGGTTTAGGGTTAGGGTTAGTTTGAGGGTTAGGGCTCGGTTTAGGTTACGGGTTAGGATTAGGGTACGTGTTAGGGTTAGGGTAGGGGTTAGGGTTAGGGTACGCGTTAGGGTTAGGGTAGTTATTAAACCTATCCCACTCTCTAGATACCCCTTAGCACGTCAAGGAATATTATTTGGGGGTCCAGCCATGGAGAAGAGTTTAGACACTAGGAGAAGATAAGGAACACACCCATTATCAAGAAATCACATTAGGATTCTCTTTTTAACCTGTTCCTTAAAACACTAGTGCTTAGGAAATCTATTGGAGGCAAAGCAGTCAAGGGTAGCTTAGGGTTAGGGTTAGGGTTATTGTTAGGGTAAGGCGTAGGGTACGGGTTCGGGTACGGCATAGGGTATGGGTTAGGGTTAGGGTTAGTTTGAGGGTTAGGGCTCGGTTTAGGGTACGGGTTAGGATTAGGGTACGTGTTAGGTTTAGGGTAGGGGTTAGGGTTAGGGTACGCGTTAGGGTTAGGGTAGTTATTAAGCCTATCCCACTCCCTAGATGCCCCTTAGCACGTCAAGGAATATTATTTGGGGGACCAGCCATGGAGAAGGGTTTAGACACTAGGAGAAGATAAGGAACACACCCATTATCAAGAAATCACATTAGGATTCTCTTTTTAACCTGTTCCTTAAAATACTAGTGCTTAGGAAATCTATTGGAGGCAGAAGCAGTCAAGGGTAGCTTAGGGTTAGGGTTAGGGTTAGGGTTAGGGTTAGGGTTAGGGTACGGGTTCGGGTACGGGTTCGTGTACGGCGTAGGGTATGGGTTAGGGTTAGGGTTAGGGTTAGTTTGAAGGTTAGGGCTCGGTTTAGGGTACGGGTTAGGATTAGGGTTCGTGTTAGGGTTAGGGTAGGGGTTAGGGTTAGGGTACGCGTTAGGGTTAGGGTAGTTATTAAACCTATCCCACTCTCTAGATACCCCTTAGCACGTCAAGGAATATTATTTGGGGGTCCAGCCATGGAGAAGAGTTTAGACACTAGGAGAAGGTAAGGAACACACCCATTATAAAGAAATCACATTAGGATTCTCTTTTTACCTGTTCCTTAAAACACTAGTGCTTAGGAAATCTATTGGAGGCAGAAGCAGTCAAGGGTAGCTTAGGGTTAGGGTTAGGGTTAGGGCTAGGGTTAGGACACGGCTTAGGGTACGGGTTCGGGTACGGGTTCGTGTACGGCGTAGGGTATGGGTTTGGGTTAGGGTTAGCGTTAGTTTGAAGGTTAGGGCTCGGTTTAGGGTACGGGTTAGGATTAGGGTTCGTGTTAGGGTTAGGGTAGGGGTTAGGGTTAGGGTACGCGTTAAGGTTAGGGTAGTTATTAAACCTATCCCACTCTCTAGATACCCCTTAGCACGTCAAGGAATATTATTTGGGGGTCCAGCCATGGAGAAGAGTTTAGACACTAGGAGAAGATAAGGAACACACCCATTATCCTGAAATCACATTAGGATTCTCTTTTTAACCTGTTCCTTAATACAATAGTGCTTAGGAAATCTATTGGAGGCAGAAGCAGTCAAGGGTAGCTTAGGGTTAGGGTTACGGTTAGGGTTAGGTTTAGGGTATGGCTTAGGGTACGGGTTCGGGTACGGGTTCGTGTACGGCGTAGGGTATGGGTTAGAGTTAGGGTTAGGGTTAGTTTGAGGGTTAGGGCTCGGTTTAGGGTATGGGTTAGGATTAGGGTACGTGTTAGGGTTAGGGTAGGGGTTAGGGTTAGGGTACGGCTTAGGGTACGGCTTCGGGTACGGGTTCGTGTACGGCGTAGTGTATGGGTTAGGGTTAGGGTTAGGGTTAGTTTGAAGGTTAGGGCTCGGTTTAGGGTACGGGTTAGGATTAGGGTTCGTGTTAGGGTTAGGGTAGGGGTTAGGGTTAGGGTACGCGTTAGGGATAGGGTAGTTATTAAACCTATCCCACTCTCTAGATACCCCTTAGCACGTCAAAGAATATTATTTGGGGGTCCAGCCATGGATAAGAGTTTAGACACTAGGGTTAGGGTTAGGGTTAGGGTTAGGGTTAGGGTTAGGGTTAGGGTTAGGGTTAGTGTTAGGGTACGGGTTCGGGTACGGCATAGGGTATGGGTTAGTGTTAGGGTTAGGATTAGTTTGAGGGTTAGGGCTCGGTTTAGGGTACGTGTTAGGATTAGGGTACGGGTTAGGGTTATGGAAGGGGTTAGGGTTAGGGTACGCGTTAGGGTTAGGGTAGTTATTAAACCTATCCCACTCCCTAGATCCCCCTTAGCACGTCAAGGAATATTATTTGGGGGTCCAGCCATGGAGAAGAGTTTAGACAGTAGGAGAAGATAAGGAACACACCCATTATCAAGAAATCACATTAGGATTCTCTTTTTAACCTGTTCCTTAAAACACTAGTGCTTAGGAAATCTATTGGAGGCAGAAGCATTCAAGGGTAGCATAGGGTTAGGGTTAGGTTTAGGGTTAGGGTTAGTGTTAGGGTACGGGTTCGGGTACGGGTCCGGGTACGGCGTAGGGTATGGGTTAGGGTTAGGGTTAGGGTTAGTTTGAGGGTTAGGGCTCGGTTTAGGGTATGGGTTAGGATTAGGGTACGTGTTAGGGTTAGGGTAGGGGTTAGGGTTAGGGTACGGCTTAGGGTACGGCTTCGGGTACGGGTTCGTGTACGGCGTAGTGTATGGGTTAGGGTTAGGGTTAGGGTTAGTTTGAAGGTTAGGGCTCGGTTTAGGGTACGGGTTAGGATTAGGGTTCGTGTTAGGGTTAGGGTAGGGGTTAGGGTTAGGGTACGCGTTAGGGTTAGGTTAGTTATTAAACCTATCCCAATCTCTAGATACCCCTTAGCACGTCAAGGAATATTATTTGGGGGTCCAGCCATGGATAAGAGTTTAGACACTAGGAGAAGATATGGAACACACCCATTATCCTGAAATCACATTAGGATTCTCTTTTTAACCTGTTCCTTAATACACTAGTGCTTAGGAAATCTATTGGAGGCAGAAGCAGTCAAGGGTAGCTTAGGGTTAGGGTTAGGGTTAGGGCTAGGGTTAGGACACGGCTTAGGGTACGGGTTCGGGTACGGGTTCATGTACGGCGTAGGGTATGGGTTTGGGTTAGGGTTAGGGTTAGTTTGAAGGTTAGGGCTCGGTTTAGGGTACGGGTTAGGATTAGGGTTCGTGTTAGGGTTAGGGTAGGGGTTAGGGTTAGGGTACGCGTTAGGGTTAGGGTAGTTATTAAACCTATCCCACTCTCTAGATACCCCTTAGCACGTCAAGGAATATTAATTGGGGGTCCAGCCATGGAGAAGAGTTTAGACACTAGGAGAAGATAAGGAACACACCCATTATCCTGAAATCACATTAGGATTCTCTTTTTAACCTGTTCCTTAATACACTAGTGCTTAGGAAATCTATTGGAGGCAGAAGCAGTCAAGGGTAGCTTAGGGTTAGGGTTACGGTTAGGGTTAGGGTTAGGGTTATTGTTAGGGTAAGGCTTAGGGTACGGGTTCGGGTACGGCATAGGGTATGGGTTAGGGTTAGGGTTAGGGTTAGTTTGAGGGTTAGGGCTCGGTTTAGGGTACGGGTTAGGAGTAGGGTACGGGTTAGGATTAGGGTTCGTGTTAGGGTTAGGGTAGGGGTTAGGGTTAGGGTACGCGTTAGGGTTAGGGTAGTTATTAAACCTATCCCACTCCCTAGATACCCCTTAGCACGTCAAGGAATATTATTTGGGGGTCCAGCCATGGAGAAGAGTTTAGACAGTAGGAGAAGATAAGGAACACACCCATTATCAAGAAATCACATTAGGATTCTCTTTTTAACCTGTTCCTTAAAACACTAGTGCTTAGGAAATCTATTGGAGGCAGAAGCAGTCAAGGGTAGCTTAGGGTTAGGATTAGGGTTAGGGCTAGGGTTAGGATACGGCTTAGGGTACGGGTTCGGGTACGGGTTCGTGTACGGCGTAGGGTATGGGTTTGGGTTAGGGTTAGGGTTAGTTTGAAGGTTAGGGCTCGGTTTAGGGTACGGGTTAGGATTAGGGTTCGTGTTAGGGTTAGGGTAGGGGTTAGGGTTAGGGTACGCGTTAGGGTTAGGGTAGTTATTAAACCTATCCCACTCTCTAGATACCCCTTAGCACGTCAAGGAATATTATTTGGGGGTCCAGCCATGGAGAAGAGTTTAGACACTAGGAGAAGATAAGGAACACACCCATTATCAAGAAATCACATTAGGATTCTCTTTTTAACCTGTTCCTTAAAACACTAGTGCTTAGGAAATCTATTGGAGGCAGAAGCAGTCAAGGGTAGCTTAGGGTTAGGGTTAGGGTTAGGGTACGGCTTAGGGTACGGGTTCGGGTAAGGGTTCGGGTACGGGTTCGGGTACGGCGTAGGGTATGGGTTAGGTTTAGGGTTAGGGTTAGTTTGAGGGTTAGGGCTCGGTTTAGGTTACGGGTTAGGATTAGGGTACGTCTTAGGGTTAGGGTAGCGGTTAGGGTTAGGGTACGCGTTAGGGTTAGGGTAGTTATTAAACCTATCCCACTCTCTAGATAACCCTTAGCACGTCAAGGAATATTATTTGGGGGTCCAGCCATGGAGAAGAGTTTAGACACTAGGAGAAGATAAGGAACACACCCATTATCAAGAAATCACATTAGGATTCTCTTTTTAACCTGTTCCTTAAAACACTAGTGCTTAGGAAATCTATTGGAGGCAGAAGCAGTCAAGGGTAGCTTAGGGTTAGGGTTAGGGTTAGGGTTAGGGTTAGCTTTAGGGTACGGCTTAGGGTACGGTTTCGGGTACGGGTTCGGGTACGGCGTAGGGTATGGGTTAGGGTTAGGGTTAGGGTTAGTTTGAGGGTTAGGGCTCGGTTTAGGGTACGGGTTAGGATTAGGGTACGTGTTAGGGTTAGGGTACGCGTTAGGGTTAGGGTAGTTATTAAACCTATCCCACTCTCTAGATACCCCTTAGCACGTCAAGGAATATTATTTGGGTGTCCAGCCATGGAGAAGAGTTTAGACACTAGGAGAAGATAAGGAAAACACCCATTATCAAGAAATCACATTAGGATTCACTTTTTAACCTGTTCCTTAATACACTAGTGCTTAAGAAATCTATTGGAGGCAGAAGCAGTCAAGGGTAGCTTAGGGTTAGGGTTAGGGTTAGGGTTAGGTTTAGGGTACGGCTTAGGGTACGGGTTCGGGTACGGGTTCGGGTACGGGTTCGGGTACGGCGTAGGGTATGGGTTAGGGTTAGGGCTAGGGTTAGTTTGAGGGTTAGGGCTCGGTTTAGGGTACGGGTTAGGATTAGTGTACGTGTTAGGGTTAGGGTAGAGGTTAGGGTTAGGGTATGCGTTAGGGTTAGGGTAGTTATTAAACCTATCCCACTCTCTAGATACCCCTTAGCACGTCAAGGAATATTATTTGGGGGTCCAGCCATGGAGAAGAGTTTAGACACTAGGAGAAGATAAGGAACACACCCATTATCAATAAATCACATTAGGATTCTC
The DNA here is from genome assembly GCF_028021215.1 of Eschrichtius robustus. Classification (NCBI taxonomy): domain Eukaryota; kingdom Metazoa; phylum Chordata; class Mammalia; order Artiodactyla; family Eschrichtiidae; genus Eschrichtius; species Eschrichtius robustus. The sequence goes on from NW_027175261.1 coordinate 5,912,662, forward strand.
TTTTTAACCTGTTCCTTAAAACACTAGTGCTTAGGAAATCTATTGGAGGCAGAAGCAGTCAAGGGTAGCTTAGGGTTAGGGTTAGGGTTATTGTTAGGGTAAGGCTTAGGGTACGGGTTCGGGTACGGCATAGGGTATGGGTTAGGGTTAGGGTTAGGTTTAGTTTGAGGGTTAGGGCTCGGTTTAGGGTACGGGTTAGGAGTAGGGTACGTGTTAGGGTTAGGGTAGGGGTTAGGGTTAGGGTACGCGTTAGGGTTAGGGTGGTTATTAAACCTAACCCACTCCCTAGATACCCCTTAGCACGTCAAGGAATATTATTTTGGGGTGCAGCCATGGAGAAGAGTTTAGACAGTAGGAGAAGATAAGGAACACACCCATTATCAAGAAATCACATTAGGATTCTCTCTTTAACCTGTTCCTTAAAACACTAGTGCTTAGGAAATCTATTGGAGGCAGAAGCAGTCAAGGGTAGCTTAGGGTTAGGGTTAGGGTTAGGGTTAGGGTTAGGGTTAGGGTACTGCTTAGGGTACGGGTTCGGGTACGGGTTCGTGTACGCTGTAGGGTATGGGTTAGGGTTAGGGTTAGGGTTAGTTTGAAGGTTAGGGCTCGGTTTAGGGTACGGGTTAGGATTAGGGTTCGTGTTAGGGTTAGGGTAGGGGTTAGGGTTAGGGTACGCATTAGGGTTAGGGTAGTTATGAAACCTATCCCACTCTCTAGATACCCCTTAGCACGTCAAGGAATATTATTTGGGGGTCCAGCCATGGAGAAGAGTTTAGACACTAGGAGAAGATAAGGAACACACCCATTATCAAGAAATCACATTAGGATTCTCTTTTTAACCTGTTCCTTAAAACACTAGTGCTTAGGAAATCTATTGGAGGCAGAAGCAGTCAAGGGTAGCTTAGGGTTAGGGTTTGGGTTAGGGTACGGCTTAGGGTACGGGTTCGGGTACCGGTTCGGGTACGGGTTTGGGTATGGCGTAGGATATGGGTTAGGGTTAGGGTTAGGGTTAGTTTGAGGGTTAGGGCTCGGTTTAGGGTACGGGTTAGGATTAGGGTACGTGTAAGGTGAGGGTAGGGGTTAGGGTTAGGGTACGCGTTAGGGTTAGGGTAGTTATTAAACCTATCCCACTCTCTAGATACCCCTTAGCACGTCAAGGAATATTATTTGGGGGTCCAGCCATGGAGAAAAGTTTAGACACTAGGAGAAGATAAGGAACACACCCATTATCAAGAAATCACATTAGGATTCTCTTTTTAACCTGTTCCTTAAAACACTAGTGCTTAGGAAATCTATTGGAGGCAGAAGCAGTCAAGGGTAGCTTAGGGTTAGGGTTAGGGTTATTGTTAGGGTAAGGCTTAGAGTACGCGTTCGGGTACGGCATAGGGTATGGGTTAGGGTTAGGGTTAGGGTTAGTTTGAGGGTTAGGGCTCGGTTTAGGGTACGGGTTAGGATTAGGGTACGTGTTAGGGTTAGGGTAGGGGTTAGGGTTAGGGTATGCGTTAGGGTTAGGGTAGTTATTAAACCTATCCCACTCCCTAGATACCCCTTAGCACGTCAAGGAATATTATTTGTGGGACCAGCCATGGAGAAGAGTTTAGACAGTAGGAGAAGATAATGAACACACCCATTATCAAGAAATCACATTAGGATTCTCTTTTTAACCTGTTCCTTAAAACACTAGTGCTTAGGAAATCTATTGGAGGAAGAAGCAGTCAAGGGTAGCTTAGGGTTAGCGTTAGGGTTAGGGCTAGGGTTAGGACACGGCTTAGGGTACGGGTTCGGGTACGGGTTCGTGTACGGCGTAGGGTATGGGTTTGGGTTAGGGTTAGGGTTAGTTTGAAGTTTAGGGCTCGGTTTAGGGTACGGGTTAGGATTAGGGTTCGTGTTAGGGTTAGGGTAGGGGTTAGGGTTAGGGTACGCGTTAGGGTTAGGGTAGTTATTAAACCTATCCCACTCTCTAGATACCCCTTAGCACGTCAAGGAATATTATTTGGGGGTCCAGCCATGGAGAAGAGTTTAGACACTAGGAGAAGATAAGGAACACACCCATTATCCTGAAATCACATTAGGATTCCCTTTTTAACCTGTTCCTTAATACACTAGTGCTTAGGAAATCTATTGGAGGCAGAAGCAGTCAAGGGTAGCTTAGGGTTAGGGTTACGGTTAGGGTTAGGGTTAGGGTTATTGTTAGGGTAAGGCTTAGGGTACGGTTTCGGGTACGGCATAGTGTATGGGTTAGGGTTAGGGTTAGGGTTAGTTTGAGGGTTAGGGCTCGGTTTAGGGTACGGGTTAGGAGTAGGGTACGTGTTAGGGTTAGGGTAGGGGTTAGGGTTAGGGTACGCGTTAGTGTTAGGGTAGTTATTAAACCTATCCCACTCCCTAGATACCCCTTAGCACGTCAAGGAATATTATTTGGGGGTCCAGCCATGGAGAAGAGTTTAGACAGTAGGAGAAGATAAGGAACACACCCATTATCAAGAAATCACTTTAGGATTCTCTTTTTAACCTGTTCCTTAAAACACTAGTGCTTAGGAAATCTATTGGAGGCAGAAGCAGTCAAGGGTAGCTTAGGGTTACGGTTACGGTGAGGGTTAGGGTTAGGGTATGGCTTAGGGTACGGGTTCGGGTACGGGTTCGGGTACGGCGTAGGGTATGGGTTAGGGTTAGGGTTAGGGTTAGTTTGAGGGTTAGGGCTCCGTTTAGGGTACGGGTTAGGATTAGGGTACGTGTTAGGGTTAGGGTAGGGGTTAGGGTTAGGGTACGCGTTAGGGTTAGGGTAGTTATGAAACCTATCCCATTCTCTAGATACCCCTTAGCACGTCAAGGAATATTATTTGGGGGTCCAGCCATGGAGAAGAGTTTAGACACTAGGAGAAGATAAGAACACACCCATTATCAAGAAATCACATTAGGATTCTCTTTTTAACCTGTTCCTTAAAACACTAGTGCTTAGGAAATCTATTGGAGGCAGAAGCAGTCAAGGGTAGCTTAGGGTTAGGGTTAGGGTTAGGGCTAGGGTTAGGACACGGCTTAGGGTACGGGTTCGGGTACGGGTTCGTGTACGGCGTAGGGTATGGGTTTGGGTTAGGGTTAGGATTAGTTTGAAGGTTAGGGCTCGGTTTAGGGTACGGGTTAGGATTAGGGTTCGTGTTAGGGTTAGGGTAGGGGTTAGGGTTAGGGTACGCGTTAAGCTTAGGGTAGTTATTAAACCTATCCCACTCTCTAGATACCCCTTAGCACGTCAAGGAATATTATTTGGGGGTCCAGCCATGGAGAAGAGTTTAGACACTAGGAGAAGATAAGGAACACACCCATTATCCTGAAATCACATTAGGATTCTCTTTTTAACCTGTTCCTTAATACACTAGTGCTTAGGAAATCTATTGGAGGCAGAAGCAGTCAAGGGTAGCTTAGGGTTAGGGTTAGGGTTAGGGCTAGGGTTAGGACACGGCTTAGGGTACGGGTTCGGGTACGGGTTCATGTACGGCGTAGGGTATGGGTTTGGGTTAGGGTTAGGGTTAGTTTGAAGGTTAGGGCTCGGTTTAGGGTACGGGTTAGGATTAGGGTTCGTGTTAGGGTTAGGGTAGGGGTTAGGGTTAGGGTACGCGTTAGGGTTAGGGTAGTTATTAAACCTATCCCACTCTCTAGATACCCCTTAGCACGTCAAGGAATATTAATTGGGGGTCCAGCCATGGAGAAGAGTTTAGACACTAGGAGAAGATAAGGAACACACCCATTATCCTGAAATCACATTAGGATTCTCTTTTTAACCTGTTCCTTAATACACTAGTGCTTAGGAAATCTATTGGAGGCAGAAGCAGTCAAGGGTAGCTTAGGGTTAGGGTTACGGTTAGGGTTAGGGTTAGGGTTATTGTTAGGGTAAGGCATAGGGTACGGGTTCGGGTACGGCATAGGGTATGGGTTAGGGTTAGGGTTAGGGTTAGTTTGTGGGTTAGGTCTCGGTTTAGGGTACGGGTAAGGAGTAGGGTACGTGTTAGGGTTAGGGTAGGGGTTAGGGTTAGGGTACGCGTTAGGGTTAGGATAGTTATTAAACCTATCCCACTCCCTAGATACCCCTTAGCACGTCAAGGAATATTATTTGGGGGTCCAGCCATGGAGAAGAGTTTAGACAGTAGGAGAAGATAAGGAACACACCCATTATCAAGAAATCACATTAGGATTCTCTTTTTAACCTGTTCCTTAAAACACTAGTGCTTAGGAAATCTATTGGAGGCAAAGCAGTCAAGGGTAGCTTAGGGTTAGGGTTAGGGTTAGGGTTAGGGTTAGGGTACGGCTTAGGGTACGGGTTCGGGTACGGGTTCGTGTACGCTGTAGGGTATGGGTTAGGGTTAGGGTTAGGGTTAGTTTGAAGGTTAGGGCTCGGTTTAGGGTACGGGTTAGGATTAGGGTTCGTGTTAGGGTTAGGGTATGGGTTAGGGTTAGGGTACGCGTTAGGGTTAGGGTAGTTATTAAACCTATCCCACTCTCTAGATACCCCTTAGCACGTCAAGGAATATTATTTGGGGGTCCAGCCATGGAGAAGAGTTTAGACACTAGGAGAAGATAAGGAACACACCCATTATCAAGAAATCACATTAGGATTCTCTTTTTAACCTGTTCCTTAAAACACTAGTGCTTAGGAAATCTATTGGAGGCAAAGCAGTCAAGGGTAGCTTAGGGTTAGGGTTAGGGTTATTGTTAGGGTAAGGCTTAGGGTACGGGTTCGGGTACGGCATAGGGTATCGGTTAGGGTTAGGGTTAGGGTTAGTTTGAGGGTTATGGCTCGGTTTAGGGTACGGGTTAGGATTAGGGTACGTGTTAGGTTTAGGGTAGGGGTTAGGGTTAGGGTACGCGTTAGGGTTAGGGTAGTTATTAAACCTATCCCACTCCCTAGATGCCCCTTAGCACGTCAAGGAATATTATTTGGGGGACCAGCCATGGAGAAGAGTTTGAACACTAGGAGAAGATAAGGAACACACCCATTATCAAGAAATCACATTAGGATTCTCTTTTTAACCTGTTCCTTAAAACACTAGTGCTTAGGAAATCTATTGGAGGCAGAAGCAGTCTAGGGTAGCTTAGGGTTAGGGTTAGGGTTAGGGATAGGGTTAGGGTTAGGGTACGGGTTCGGGTACGGGTTCGTGTACGGCGTAGGTTATGGGTTAGGGTTAGGGTTAGGGTTAGTTTGAAGGTTAGGGCTCGGTTTAGGGTACGGGTTAGGATTAGGGTTCGTGTTAGGGTTAGGGTAGGGGTTAGGGTTAGGGTACGCGTTAGGGTTAGGGTAGTTATTAAACCTATCCCACTCTCTAGATACCCCTTAGCACGTCAAAGAATATTATTTGGGGGTCCAGCCATGGAGAAGAGTTTAGACACTAGGAGAAGATAAGGAACACACCCATTATCAAGAAATCACATTAGGATTCTCTTTTTAACCTGTTCCTTAAAACACTAGTGCTTAGGAAATCTATTGGAGGCAGAAGCAGTCAAGGGTAGCTTAGGGTTAGGGTTAGGGTTAGGTCTAGGGTTAGGACACGGCTTAGGGTACGGTTTCGGGTACGGGTTCGTGTACGGCGTAGGGTATGGGTTTGGGTTAGGGTTAGGGTAAGTTTGAAGGTTAGGGCTCGGTTTAGGGTACGGGTTAGGATTAGGGTTCGTGTTAGGGTTAGGGTAGGGGTTAGGGTTAGGGTACGCGTTAGGGTTAGGGTAGTTATTAAACCTATCCCACTCTCTAGATACCCCTTAGCACGTCAAGGAATATTATTTGGGGGTCCAGCCATGGAGAAGAGTTTAGACACTAGGAGAAGATAAGGAACACACCCATTATCAAGAAATCACATTAGGATTCTGTTTTTAACCTGTTCCTTAAAACACTAGTGCTTAGGAAATCTATTGGAGGCAGAAGCAGTCAAGGGTAGCTTAGGGTTAGGGTTAGGTTTAGGGTTAGGGTTAGGGTTAGGGTTAGGGTTAGGGTACGGCTTAGTGTACGGGTTCGGGTATGGCGTAGGGTATGGTTTAGGGTTAGGGTTAGGGTTAGTTTGAGGGTTAGGGCTCGGTTTAGGTTACGGGTTAGGATTAGGGTACGTCTTAGGGTTAGGGTAGCGGTTAGGGTTAGGGTACGCGTTAGGGTTAGGGTAGTTATTAAACCTATCCCACTCTCTAGATAACCCTTAGCACGTCAAGGAATATTATTTGGGGGTCCAGCCATGGAGAAGAGTTTAGACACTAGGAGAAGATAAGGAACACACCCATTATCAAGAAATCACATTAGGATTCTCTTTTTAACCTGTTCCTTAAAACACTAGTGCTTAGGAAATCTATTGGAGGCAGAAGCAGTCAAGGGTAGCTTAGGGTTAGGGTTTGGGTTAGGGTACGGCTTAGGGTACGGGTTCGGGTACGGGTTCGGGTACGGGTTTGGGTATGGCGTAGGATATGGGTTAGGGTTAGGGTTAGGGTTAGTTTGAGGGTTAGGGCTCGGTTTAGGGTACGGGTTAGGATTAGGGTACGTGTTAGGGTGAGGGTAGGGGTTAGGGTTAGGGTATGCGTTAGGGTTAGGGTAGTTATTAAACCTATCCCACTCTCTAGATACCCCTTAGCACGTCAAGGAATATTATTTGGGGGTCCAGCCATGGAGAAAAGTTTAGACACTAGGAGAAGATAAGGAACACACCCATTATCAAGAAATCACATTAGGATTCTCTTTTTAACCTGTTCCTTAAAACACTAGTGCTTAGGAAATCTATTGGAGGCAAAGCAGTCAAGGGTAGCTTAGGGTTAGGGTTAGGGTTATTGTTAGGGTAAGGCTTAGGGTACGCGTTCGGGTACGGCATAGGGTATGGGTTAGGGTTAGGGTTAGGGTTAGTTTGAGGGTTAGGGCTCGGTTTAGGGTACGGGTTAGGATTAGGGTACGTGTTAGGGTTAGGGTAGGGGTTAGGGTTAGGGTACGCGTTAGGGTTAGGGTAGTTATTAAACCTATCCCACTCCCTAGATACCCCTTAGCACGTCAAGGAATATTATTTGTGGGACCAGCCATGGAGAAGAGTTTAGACAGTAGGAGAAGATAATGAACACACCCATTATCAAGAAATCACATTAGGATTCTCTTTTTAACCTGTTCCTTAAAACACTAGTGCTTAGGAAATCTATTGGAGGAAGAAGCAGTCAAGGGTAGCTTAGGGTTAGCGTTAGGGTTAGGGCTAGGGTTAGGACACGGCTTAGGGTACGGGTTCGGGTACGGGTTCGTGTACGGCGTAGGGTATGGGTTTGGGTTAGGGTTAGGGTTAGTTTGAAGTTTAGGGCTCGGTTTAGGGTACGGGTTAGGATTAGGGTTCGTGTTAGGGTTAGGGTAGGGGTTAGGGTTAGGGTACGCGTTAGGGTTAGGGTAGTTATTAAACCTATCCCACTCTCTAGATACCCCTTAGCACGTCAAGGAATATTATTTGGGGGTCCAGCCATGGAGAAGAGTTTAGACACTAAGAGAAGATAAGGAACACACCCATTATCCTGAAATCACATTAGGATTCCCTTTTTAACCTGTTCCTTAATACACTAGTGCTTTGGAAATCTATTGGAGGCAGAAGCAGTCAAGGGTAGCTTAGGGTTAGGGTTACGGTTAGGGTTAGGGTTAGGGTTATTGTTAGGGTAAGGCTTAGGGTACGGGTTCGGGTACGGCATAGTGTATGGGTTAGGGTTAGGGTTAGGGTTAGTTTGAGGGTTAGGGCTTGGTTTAGGGTACGGGTTAGGAGTAGGGTACGTGTTAGGTTTAGGGTAGGGGTTAGGGTTAGGGTACGCGTTAGGGTTAGGGTAGTTATTAAACCTATCCCACTCCCTAGATACCCCATAGCACGTCAAGGAATATTATTTGGGGGTCCAGCCATGGAGAAGAGTTTAGACAGTAGGAGAAGATAAGGAACACACCCATTATCAAGAAATCACATTAGGATTCTGTTTTTAACCTGTTCCTTAAAACACTAGTGCTTAGGAAATCTATTGGAGGCAGAAGCAGTCAAGGGTAGCTTAGGGTTAGGGTTAGGGTTAGGGCTAGGGTTAGGATACGGCTTAGGGTACGGGTTCGGGTACGGGTTCGTGTACGGCGTAGGGTATGGGTTTGGGTTAGGGTTAGGATTAGTTTGAAGGTTAGGGCTCGGTTTAGGGTACGGGTTAGGATTAGGGTTCGTGTTAGGGTTAGGGTAGGGGTTAGGGTTAGGGTACGCGTTAGGGTTAGGGTAGTTATTAAACCTATCCCACTCTCTAGATACCCCTTAGCACGTCAAGGAATATTATTTGGGGGTCCAGCCATGGAGAAGAGTTTAGACACTAGGAGAAGATAAGGAACACACCCATTATCCTGAAATCACATTAGGATTTTCTTTTTAACCTGTTCCTTAATACACTAGTGCTTAGGAAATCTATTGGAGGCAGAAGCAGTCAAGGGTAGCTTAGGGTTACGATTACGGTGAGGGTTAGGGTTAGGGTATGGCTTAGGGTACGGGTTCGGGTACGGGTTCGGGTACGGCGTAGGGTATGGGTTAGGGTTAGGGTTAGGGTTAGTTTGAGGGTTAGGGCTCCGTTTAGGGTACGGGTTAGGATTAGGGTACGTGTTAGGGTTAGGGTAGGGGTTAGGGTTAGGGTACGCGTTAGGGTTAGGGTAGTTATTAAACCTATCCCATTCTCTAGATACCCCTTAGCACGTCAAGGAATATTATTTGGGGGTCCAGCCATGGAGAAGAGTTTAGACACTAGGAGAAGATAAGAACACACCCATTATCAAGAAATCACATTAGGATTCTCTTTTTAACCTGTTCCTTAAAACACTAGTGCTTAGGAAATCTATTGGAGGCAGAAGCAGTCAAGGGTAGCTTAGGGTTAGGGTTAGGGTTAGGGCTAGGGTTAGGACACGGCTTAGGGTACGGGTTCGGGTACAGGTTCGTGTACGGCGTAGGGTATGGGTTTGGGTTAGGGTTAGGATTAGTTTGAAGGTTAGGGCTCGGTTTAGGGTACGGGTTAGGATTAGGGTTCGTGTTAGTGTTAGGGTAGGGGTTAGGGTTAGGGTACGCGTTAGGGTTAGGGTAGTTATTAAACCTATCCCACTCTCTAGATACCCCTTAGCACGTCAAGGAATATTATTTGGGGGTCCAGCCATGGAGAAGAGTTTAGACACTAGGAGAAGATAAGGAACACACCCATTATCCTGAAATCACATTAGGATTCTCTTTTTAACCTGTTCCTTAATACACTAGTGCTTAGGAAATCTATTGGAGGCAGAAGCAGTCAAGGGTAGCTTAGGGTTAGGGTTAGGGTTAGGGCTAGGGTTAGGACACGGCTTAGGGTACGGGTTCGGGTACGGGTTCATGTACGGCGTAGGGTATGGGTTTGGGTTAGGGTTAGGGTTAGTTTGAAGGTTAGGGCTCGGTTTAGGGTACGGGTTAGGATTAGGGTTCGTGTTAGGGTTAGGGTAGGGGTTAGGGTTAGGGTACGCGTTAGGGTTAGGGTAGTTATTAAACCTATCCCACTCTCTAGATACCCCTTAGCACGTCAAGGAATATTAATTGGGGGTCCAGCCATGGAGAAGAGTTTAGACACTAGGAGAAGATAAGGAACACACCCATTATCCTGAAATCACATTAGGATTCTCTTTTTAACCTGTTCCTTAATACACTAGTGCTTAGGAAATCTATTGGAGGCAGAAGCAGTCAAGGGTAGCTTAGGGTTAGGGTTACGGTTAGGGTTAGGGTTAGGGTTATTGTTAGGGTAAGGCATAGGGTACGGTTTCGGGTACGGCATAGGGTATGGGTTAGGGTTAGGGTTAGGGTTAGTTTGTGGGTTAGGTCTCGGTTTAGGGTACGGGTTAGGAGTAGGGTACGTGTTAGGGTTAGGGTAGGGGTTAGGGTTAGGGTACGCGTTAGGGTTAGGATAGTTATTAAACCTATCCCACTCCCTAGATACCCCTTAGCACGTCAAGGAATATTATTTGGGGGTCCAGCCATGGAGAAGAGTTTAGACAGTAGGAGAAGATAAGGAACACACCCATTATCAAGAAATCACATTAGGATTCTCTTTTTAACCTGTTCCTTAAAACACTAGTGCTTAGGAAATCTATTGGAGGCAAAGCAGTCAAGGGTAGCTTAGGGTTAGGGTTAGGGTTAGGGTTAGGGTTAGGGTACGGCTTAGGGTACGGGTTCGGGTACGGGTTCGTGTACGCTGTAGGGTATGGGTTAGGGTTAGGGTTAGGGTTAGTTTGAAGGTTAGGGCTCGGTTTAGGGTACGGGTTAGGATTAGGGTTCGTGTTAGGGTTAGGGTATGGGTTAGGGTTAGGGTACGCGTTAGGGTTAGGGTAGTTATTAAACCTATCCCACTCTCTAGATACCCCTTAGCACGTCAAGGAATATTATTTGGGGGTCCAGCCATGGAGAAGAGTTTAGACACTAGGAGAAGATAAGGAACACACCCATTATCAAGAAATCACATTAGGATTCTCTTTTTAACCTGTTCCTTAAAACACTAGTGCTTAGGAAATCTATTGGAGGCAGAAGCAGTCAAGGGTAGCTTAGGGTTAGGGTTAGGGATAGGGCTAGGGTTAGGACACGGCTTAGGGTACGGGTTCGGGTAAGGGTTCGTGTACGGCGTAGGGTATGGGTTTGGGTTAGGGTTAGGATTAGTTTGAAGGTTAGGGCTCGGTTTAGGGTACGGGTTAGGATTAGGGTTCGTGTTAGGGTTAGGGTAGGGGTTAGGGTTAGGGTACGCGTTAGGTTTAGGGTAGTTATTAAACCTATCCCACTCTCTAGATACCCCTTAGCACGTCAAGGAATATTATTTGGGGGTCCAGCCATGGAGAAGAGTTTAGACACTAGGAGAAGATAAGGAACACACCCATTATCCTGAAATCACATTAGGAATCTCTTTTTAACCTGTTCCTTAATACACTAGTGCTTAGGAAATCTATTGGAGGCAGAAGCAGTCAAGGGTAGCTTAGGGTTAGGGTTAGGGTTAGGGTTAGGGTTAGGGTTAGGGTACGGCTTAGGGTACGGGTTTGGGTACGGGTTCGTGTACGGCGTAGGGTATGGGTTAGGGTTAGGGTTAGGGTTAGTTTGAGGGTTAGGGCTCCGTTTAGGGTACGGGTTAGGATTAGGGTACGTGTTAGGGTTAGGGTAGGGGTTAGGGTTAGGGTACGCGTTAGGGTTAGGGTAGTTATTAAACCTATCCCACTCTCTAGATACCCCTTAGCACGTCAAGGAATATTATTTGGGGGTCCAGCCATGGAGAAGAGTTTAGACACTAGGAGAAGATTAGGAACACACCCATTATCAAGAAATCACATTAGGATTCTATTTTTAACCAGTTCCTTAAAACACTAGTGCTTAGGAAATCTATTGGAGGCAGAAGCAGTCAAGGGTAGCTTAGGGTTAGGGTTAGGGTTAGGGTACGGCTTAGGGTACTGGTTCGGGTAAGGGTTCGGGTACGGGTTCGGGTACGGCGTAGGGTATGGGTTAGGTTTAGGGTTAGGGTTAGTTTGAGGGTTAGGGCTCGGTTTAGGTTACGGGTTAGGATTAGGGTACGTGTTAGGGTTAGGGTAGGGGTTACGGTTAGGGTACGCGTTAGGGTTAGGGTAGTTATTAAACCTATCCCACTCTCTAGATACCCCTTAGCACGTCAAGGAATATTATTTGGGGGTCCAGCCATGGAGAAGAGTTTAGACACTAGGAGAAGATAAGGAACACACCCATTATCAAGAAATCACATTAGGATTCTGTTTTTAACCTGTTCCTTAAAACACTAGTGCTTAGGAAATCTATTGGAGGCAGAAGCAGTCAAGGGTAGCTTAGGGTTAGGGTTAGGTTTAGGGTTAGGGTTAGGGTTAGGGTTAGGGTTAGGGTACGGCTTAGTGTACGGGTTCGGGTATGGCGTAGGGTATGGGTTAGGGTTAGGGTTAGGGTTAGTTTGAGGGTTAGGGCTCGGTTTAGGTTACGGGTTAGGATTAGGGTACGTCTTAGGGTTAGGGTAGCGGTTAGGGTTAGGGTACGCGTTAGGGTTAGGGTAGTTATTAAACCTATCCCACTCTCTAGATAACCCTTAGCACGTCAAGGAATATTATTTGGGGGTCCAGCCATGGAGAAGAGTTTAGACACTAGGAGAAGATAAGGAACACACCCATTATCAAGAAATCACATTAGGATTCTCTTTTTAACCTGTTCCTTAAAACACTAGTGCTTAGGAAATCTATTGGAGGCAGAAGCAGTCAAGGGTAGCTTAGGGTTAGGGTTTGGGTTAGGGTACGGCTTAGGGTACGGGTTCGGGTACGGGTTCGGGTACGGGTTTGGGTATGGCGTAGGATATGGGTTAGGGTTAGGGTTAGGGTTAGTTTGAGGGTTAGGGCTCGGTTTAGGGTACGGTTTAGGATTAGGGTACGTGTTAGGGTGAGGGTAGGGGTTAGGGTTAGGGTACGCGTTAGGGTTAGGGTAGTTATTAAACCTATCCCACTCTCTAGATACCCCTTAGCACGTCAAGGAATATTATTTGGGGGTCCAGCCATGGAGAAAAGTTTAGACACTAGGAGAAGATAAGGAACACACCCATTATCAAGAAATCACATTAGGATTCTCTTTTTAACCTGTTCCTTAAAACACTAGTGCTTAGGAAATCTATTGGAGGCAGAAGCAGTCAAGGGTAGCTTAGGGTTAGGGTTAGGGTTATTGTTAGGGTAAGGCTTAGGGTACGCGTTCGGGTACGGCATAGGGTATGGGTTAGGGTTAGGGTTAGGGTTAGTTTGAGGGTTAGGGCTCGGTTTAGGGTACGGGTTAGGATTAGGGTACGTGTTAGGGTTAGGGTAGGGGTTAGGGTTAGGGTACGCGTTAGGGTTAGGGTAGTTATTAAACCTATCCCACTCCCTAGATACCCCTTAGCACGTCAAGGAATATTATTTGTGGGACCAGCCATGGAGAAGAGTTTAGACAGTAGGAGAAGATAATGAACACACCCATTATCAAGAAATCACATTAGGATTCTCTTTTTAACCTGTTCCTTAAAACACTAGTGCTTAGGAAATCTATTGGAGGAAGAAGCAGTCAAGGGTAGCTTAGGGTTAGCGTTAGGGTTAGGGCTAGGGTTAGGACACGGCTTAGGGTACGGGTTCGGGTACGGGTTCGTGTACGGCGTAGGGTATGGGTTTGGGTTAGGGTTAGGGTTAGTTTGAAGTTTAGGGCTCGGTTTAGGGTACGGGTTAGGATTAGTGTTCGTGTTAGGGTTAGGGTAGGGGTTAGGGTTAGGGTACGCGTTAGGGTTAGGGTAGTTATTAAACCTATCCCACTCTCTAGATACCCCTTAGCACGTCAAGGAATATTATTTGGGGGTCCAGCCATGGAGAAGAGTTTAGACACTAGGAGAAGATAAGGAACACACCCATTATCCTGAAATCACATTAGGATTTTCTTTTTAACCTGTTCCTTAATACACTAGTGCTTAGGAAATCTATTGGAGGCAGAAGCAGTCAAGGGTAGCTTAGGGTTAGGGTTACGGTTAGGGTTAGGGTTAGGGTTATTGTTAGGGTAAGGCTTAGGGTACGGGTTCGGGTACGGCATAGTGTATGGGTTAGGGTTAGGGTTAGGGTTAGTTTGAGGGTTAGGGCTCGGTTTAGGGTACGGGTTTGGAGTAGGGTACGTGTTAGGGTTAGGGTAGGGGTTAGGGTTAGGGTACGCGTTAGGGTTAGGGTAGTTATTAAACCTATCCCACTCCCTAGATACCCCTTAGCACGTCAAGGAATATTATTTGGGGGTCCAGCCATGGAGAAGAGTTTAGACAGTAGGAGAAGATAAGGAACACACCCATTATCAAGAAATCACATTAGGATTCTCTTTTTAACCTGTTCCTTAAAACACTAGTGCTTAGGAAATCTATTGGAGGCAGAAGCAGTCAAGGGTAGCTTAGGGTTAGGGTTAGGGTTAGGGCTAGGGTTAGGATACGGCTTAGGGTACGGGTTCGGGTACGGGTTCGTGTACGGCGTAGGGTATGGGTTTGGGTTAGGGTTAGGATTAGTTTGAAGGTTAGGGCTCGGTTTAGGGTACGGGTTAGGATTAGGGTTCGTGTTAGGGTTAGGGTAGGGGTTAGGGTTAGGGTACGCGTTAGGGTTAGGGTAGTTATTAAACCTATCCCACTCTCTAGATACGCCTTAGCACGTCAAGGAATATTATTTGGGGGTCCAGCCATGGAGAAGAGTTTAGACACTAGGAGAAGATAAGGAACACACCCATTATCCTGAAATCACATTAGGATTTTCTTTTTAACCTGTTCCTTAATACACTAGTGCTTAGGAAATCTATTGGAGGCAGAAGCAGTCAAGGGTAGCTTAGGGTTACGATTACGGTGAGGGTTAGGGTTAGGGTATGGCTTAGGGTACGGGTTCGGGTAAGGGTTCGGGTACGGCGTAGGGTATGGGTTAGGGTTAGGGTTAGGGTTAGTTTGAGGGTTAGGGCTCCGTTTAGGGTACGGGTTAGGATTAGGGTACGTGTTAGGGTTAGGGTAGGGGTTAGGGTTAGGGTACGCGTTAGGGTTAGGGTAGTTATTAAACCTATCCCATTCTCTAGATACCCCTTAGCACGTCAAGGAATATTATTTGGGGGTCCAGCCATGGAGAAGAGTTTAGAAACTAGGAGAAGATAAGAACACACCCATTATCAAGAAATCACATTAGGATTCTCTTTTTAACCTGTTCCTTAAAACACTAGTGCTTAGGAAATCTATTGGAGGCAGAAGCAGTCAAGGGTAGCTTAGGGTTAGGGTTAGGGTTAGGGCTAGGGTTAGGACACGGCTTAGGGTACGGGTTCGGGTACGGGTTCGTGTACGGCGTAGGGTATGGGTTTGGGTTAGGGTTAGGATTAGTTTGAAGGTTAGGGCTCGGTTTAGGGTACGGGTTAGGATTAGGGTTCGTGTTAGGGTTAGGGTAGGGGTTAGGGTTAGGGTACGCGTTAGGGTTAGGGTAGTTATTAAACCTATCCCACTCTCTAGATACCCCTTAGCACGTCAAGGAATATTATTTGGGGATCCAGCCATGGAGAAGAGTTTAGACACTAGGAGAAGATAAGGAACACACCCATTATCCTGAAATCACATTAGGATTCTCTTTTTAAC
Source organism: Eschrichtius robustus (assembly GCF_028021215.1). Taxonomy (NCBI): domain Eukaryota; kingdom Metazoa; phylum Chordata; class Mammalia; order Artiodactyla; family Eschrichtiidae; genus Eschrichtius; species Eschrichtius robustus. The sequence continues at coordinate 5,927,782 of NW_027175261.1, forward strand.
CTGTTCCTTAATACACTAGTGCTTAGGAAATCTATTGGAGGCAGAAGCAGTCAAGGGTAGCTTAGGGTTAGGGTTAGGGTTAGGGCTAGGGTTAGGACACGGCTTAGGGTACGGGTTCGGGTAAGGGTTCATGTACGGCGTAGGGTATGGGTTTGGGTTAGGTTTAGGGTTAGTTTGAAGGTTAGGGCTCGGTTTAGGGTACGGGTTAGGATTAGGGTACTTGTTAGGGTTAGGGTAGGGGTTAGGGTTAGGGTACGCGTTAGGGTTAGGGTAGTTATTAAACCTATCCCACTCTCTAGATACCCCTTAGCACGTCAAGGAATATTATTTGGGGGTCCAGCCATGGAGAAGAGTTTAGACACTAGGAGAAGATAAGGAACACACCCATTATCAAGAAATCACATTAGGATTCTGTTTTTAACCTGTTCCTTAAAACACTAGTGCTTAGGAAATCTATTGGAGGCAGAAGCAGTCAAGGGTAGCTTAGGGTTAGGGTTAGGTTTAGGGTTAGGGTTAGGGTTAGGGTTAGGGTTAGGGTATGGCTTAGTGTACGGGTTCGGGTATGGCGTAGGGTATGGGTTAGGGTTAGGGTTAGGGTTAGTTTGAGGGTTAGGGCTCGGTTTAGGTTACGGGTTAGGATTAGGGTACGTCTTAGGGTTAGGGTAGCGGTTAGGGTTAGGGTACGCGTTAGGGTTAGGGTAGTTATTAAACCTATCCCACTCTCTAGATAACCCTTAGCACGTCAAGGAATATTATTTGGGGGTCCAGCCATGGAGAAGAGTTTAGACACTAGGAGAAGATAAGGAACACACCCATTATCAAGAAATCACATTAGGATTCTCTTTTTAACCTGTTCCTTAAAACACTAGTGCTTAGGAAATCTATTGGAGGCAGAAGCAGTCAAGGGTAGCTTAGGGTTAGGGTTTGGGTTAGGGTACGGCTTAGGGTACGGGTTCGGGTACGGGTTCGGGTACGGGTTTGGGTATGGCGTAGGATATGGGTTAGGGTTAGGGTTAGGGTTAGTTTGAGGGTTAGGGCTCGGTTTAGGGTACGGGTTAGGATTAGGGTACGTGTTAGGGTGAGGGTAGGGGTTAGGGTTAGGGTACGCGTTAGGGTTAGGGTAGTTATTAAACCTATCCCACTCTCTAGATACCCCTTAGCACGTCAAGGAATATTATTTGGGGGTCCAGCCATGGAGAAAAGTTTAGACACTAGGAGAAGATAAGGAACACACCCATTATCAAGAAATCACATTAGGATTCTCTTTTTAACCTGTTCCTTAAAACACTAGTGCTTAGGAAATCTATTGGAGGCAGAAGCAGTCAAGGGTAGCTTAGGGTTAGGGTTAGGGTTATTGTTAGGGTAAGGCTTAGGGTACGCGTTCGGGTACGGCATAGGGTATGGGTTAGGGTTAGGGTTAGGGTTAGTTTGAGGGTTAGGGCTCGGTTTAGGGTACGGGTTAGGATTAGGGTACGTGTTAGGGTTAGGTTAGGGGTTAGGGTTAGGGTACGCGTTAGGGTTAGGGTAGTTATTAAACCTATCCCACTCCCTAGATACCCCTTAGCACGTCAAGGAATATTATTTGTGGGACCAGCCATGGAGAAGAGTTTAGACAGTAGGAGAAGATAATGAACACACCCATTATCAAGAAATCACATTAGGATTCTCTTTTTAACCTGTTCCTTAAAACACTAGTGCTTAGGAAATCTATTGGAGGAAGAAGCAGTCAAGGGTAGCTTAGGGTTAGCGTTAGGGTTAGGGCTAGGGTTAGGACACGGCTTAGGGTACGGGTTCGGGTACGGGTTCGTGTACGGCGTAGGGTATGGGTTTGGGTTAGGGTTAGGGTTTGTTTGAAGTTTAGGGCTCGGTTTAGGGTACGGGTTAGGATTAGGGTTCGTGTTAGGGTTAGGGTAGGGGTTAGGGTTAGGGTACGCGTTAGGGTTAGGGTAGTTATTAAACCTATCCCACTCTCTAGATACCCCTTAGCACGTCAAGGAATATTATTTGGGGGTCCAGCAATGGAGAAGAGTTTAGACACTAGGAGAAGATAAGGAACACACCCATTATCCTGAAATCACATTAGGATTCCCTTTTTAACCTGTTCCTTAATACACTAGTGCTTAGGAAATCTATTGGAGGCAGCAGCAGTCAAGGGTAGCTTAGGGTTAGGGTTACGGTTAGGGTTAGGGTTAGGGTTATTGTTAGGGTAAGGCTTAGGGTACGGGTTCGGGTACGGCATAGTGTATGGGTTAGGGTTAGGGTTAGGGTTAGTTTGAGGGTTAGGGCTCGGTTTAGGGTACGGGTTAGGAGTAGGGTACGTGTTAGGGTTAGGGTAGGGGTTAGGGTTAGGGTACGCGTTAGGGTTAGGGTAGTTATTAAACCTATCCCACTCCCTAGATACCCCTTAGCACGTCAAGGAATATTATTTGGGGGTCCAGCCATGGAGAAGAGTTTAGACAGTAGGAGAAGATAAGGAACACACCCATTATCAAGAAATCACATTAGGATTCTCTTTTTAACCTGTTCCTTAAAACACTAGTGCTTAGGAAATCTATTGGAGGCAGAAGCAGTCAAGGGTAGCTTAGGGTTAGGGTTAGGGTTAGGGCTAGGGTTAGGATACGGTTTAGGGTACGGGTTCGGGTACGGGTTCGTGTACGGCGTAGGGTATGGGTTTGGGTTAGGGTTAGGATTAGTTTGAAGGTTAGGGCTCGGTTTAGGGTACGGGTTAGGATTAGGGTTCGTGTTAGGGTTAGGGTAGGGGTTAGGGTTAGGGTACGCGTTAGGGTTAGGGTAGTTATTAAACCTATCCCACTCTCTAGATACCCCTTAGCACGTCAAGGAATATTATTTGGGGGTCCAGCCATGGAGAAGAGTTTAGACACTAGGAGAAGATAAGGAACACACCCATTATCCTGAAATCACATTAGGATTTTCTTTTTAACCTGTTCCTTAATACACTAGTGCTTAGGAAATCTATTGGAGGCAGAAGCAGTCAAGGGTAGCTTAGGGTTACGATTACGGTGAGGGTTAGGGTTAGGGTATGGCTTAGGGTACGGGTTCGGGTACGGGTTCGGGTTCGGCGTAGGGTATGGGTTAGGGTTAGGGTTAGGGTTAGTTTGAGGGTTAGGTCTCGGTTTAGGGTACGGGTTAGGAGTAGGGTACGTGTTAGGGTTAGGGTAGGGGTTAGGGTTAGGGTACGCGTTAGGGTTAGGATAGTTATTAAACCTATCCCACTCCCTAGATACCCCTTAGCAGGTCAAGGAATATTATTTGGGGGTCCAGCCATGGAGAAGAGTTTAGACAGTAGGAGAAGATAAGGAACACACCCATTATCAAGAAATCACATTAGGATTCTCTTTTTAACCTGTTCCTTAAAACACTAGTGCTTAGGAAATCTATTGGAGGCAAAGCAGTCAAGGGTAGCTTAGGGTTAGGGTTAGGGTTAGGGTTAGGGTTAGGGTACGGCTTAGGGTACGGGTTCGGGTACGGGTTCGTGTACGCTGTAGGGTATGGGTTAGGGTTAGGGTTAGGGTTAGTTTGAAGGTTAGGGCTCGGTTTAGGGTACGGGTTAGGATTAGGGTTCGTGTTAGGGTTAGGGTATGGGTTAGGGTTAGGGTACGCGTTAGGGTTAGGGTAGTTATTAAACCTATCCCACTCTCTAGATACCCCTTAGCACGTCAAGGAATATTATTTGGGGATCCAGCCATGGAGAAGAGTTTAGACACTAGGAGAAGATAAGGAACACACCCATTATCAAGAAATCACATTAGGATTCTCTTTTTAACATGTTCCTTAAAACACTAGTGCTTAGGAAATCTATTGGAGGCAGAAGCAGTCAAGGGTAGCTTAGGGTTAGGGTTAGGGTTAGGGCTAGGGTTAGGACACGGCTTAGGGTACGGGTTCGGGTAAGGGTTCGTGTACGGCGTAGGGTATGGGTTTGGGTTAGGTTTAGGATTAGTTTCAAGGTTAGGGCTCGGTTTAGGGTACGGGTTAGGATTAGGGTTCGTGTTAGGGTTAGGGTAGGGGTTAGGGTTAGGGTACGCGTTAGGTTTAGGGTAGTTATTAAACCTATCCCACTCTCTAGATACCCCTTAGCACGTCAAGGAATATTATTTGGGGGTCCAGCCATGGAGAAGAGTTTAGACACTAGGAGAAGATAAGGAACACACCCATTATCCTGAAATCACATTAGGATTCTCTTTTTAACCTGTTCCTTAATACACTAGTGCTTAGGAAATGTATTGGAGGCAGAAGCAGTCAAGGGTAGCTTAGGGTTAGGGTTAGGGTTAGGGTTAGGGTTAGGGTACGGCTTAGGGTACGGGTTTGGGTACGGGTTCGTGTACGGCGTAGGGTATGGGTTAGGGTTAGGGTTAGGGTTAGTTTGAGGGTTAGGGCTCGGTTTAGGGTACGGGTTAGGATTAGGGTACGTGTTAGGGTTAGGGTAGTGGTTAGGGTTAGGGTACGCGTTAGGGTTAGGGTAGTTATTAAACCTATCCCACTCTCTAGATACCCCTTAGCACGTCAAGGAATATTATTTGGGGGTCCAGCCATGGAGAAGAGTTTAGACACTAGGAGACGATAAGGAACACACCCATTATCAAGAAATCACATTAGGATTCTCTTTTTAACCTGTTCCTTAAAACACTAGTGCTTAGGAAATCTATTGGAGGCAGAAGCAGTCAAGGGTAGCTTAGGGTTACGGTTAGGGTTAGGGTACGGCTTAGGGTACTGGTTCGGGTAAGGGTTCGGGTACGGGTTCGGGTACGGCGTAGGGTATGGGTTAGGTTTAGGGTTAGGGTTAGGGTTAGGGTTAGGGTACGGCTTAGTGTACGGGTTCGGGTATGGCGTAGGGTATGGGTTAGGGTTAGGGTTAGGGTTAGTTTGAGGGTTAGGGCTCGGTTTAGGTTACGGGTTAGGATTAGGGTACGTCTTAGGGTTAGGGTAGCGGTTAGGGTTAGGGTACGCGTTAGGGTTAGGGTAGTTATTAAACCTATCCCACTCTCTAGATAACCCTTAGCACGTCAAGGAATATTATTTGGGGGTCCAGCCATGGAGAAGAGTTTAGACACTAGGAGAAGATAAGGAACACACCCATTATCAAGAAATCACATTAGGATTCTCTTTTTAACCTGTTCCTTAAAACACTAGTGCTTAGGAAATCTATTGGAGGCAGAAGCAGTCAAGGGTAGCTTAGGGTTAGGGTTAGGGTTAGGGTTAGGGTTAGCTTTAGGGTACGGCTTAGGGTACGGGTTCGGGTACGGGTTCGGGTACGGCGTAGGGTATGGGTTTGGGTTAGGGTTAGGGTTAGTTTGAGGGTTAGGGCTCGGTTTAGGGTACGGGTTAGGATTAGGGTACGTGTTAGGGTTAGGGTACGCGTTAGGGTTAGGGTAGTTATTAAACCTATCCCACTCTCTAGATACCCCTTAGCACGTCAAGGAATATTATTTGGGTGTCCAGCCAAGGAGAAGAGTTTAGACACTAGGAAAGATAAGGAACACACCCATTATCAAGAAATCACATTAGGATTCTCTTTTTAACCTGTTCCTTAATACACTAGTGCTTAAGAAATCTATTGGAGGCAGAAGCAGTCAAGGGTAGCTTAGGATTAGGGTTAGGGTTAGGGTTAGGTTTAGGGTACGGCTTAGGGTACGGGTTCGGGTACGGGTTCGGGTACGTGTTCGGGTACGGCGTAGGGTATGGGTTAGGGTTAGGGTTAGGGTTAGTTTGAGGGTTAGGGCTCGGTTTAGGGTACGGGTTAGGATTAGTGTACGTGTTAGGGTTAGGGTAGAGGTTAGGGTTAGGGTATGCGTTAGGGTTAGGGTAGTTATTAAACCTATCCCACTCTCTAGATACCCCTTAGCACGTCAAGGAATATTATTTGGGTGGCCAGCCATGGAGAAGAGTTTAGACACTAGGAGAAGATAAGGAACACACCCATTATCAAGAAATCACATTAGGATTCTCTTTTTAACCTGTTCCTTAAAACACTAGTGCTTAGGAAATCTATTGGAGGCAGAAGCAGTCAAGGGTAGCTTAGGGTTAGGGTTAGGGTTATTGTTAGGGTAAGGCTTAGGGTACGGGTTCGGGTACGGCATAGGGTATGGGTTAGGGTTAGGGTTAGGTTTAGTTTGAGGGTTAGGGCTCGGTTTAGGGTACGGGTTAGGAGTAGGGTACGTGTTAGGGTTAGGGTAGGGGTTAGGGTTAGGGTACGCGTTAGGGTTAGGGTGGTTATTAAACCTAACCCACTCCCTAGATACCCCTTAGCACGTCAAGGAATATTATTTGGGGGTGCAGCCATGGAGAAGAGTTTAGACAGTAGGAGAAGATAAGGAACACACCCATTATCAAGAAATCACATTAGGATTCTCTCTTTAACCTGTTCCTTAAAACACTAGTGCTTAGGAAATCTATTGGAGGCAGAAGCAGTCAAGGGTAGCTTAGGGTTAGGGTTAGGGTTAGGGTTAGGGTTAGGGTTAGGGTACGGCTTAGGGTACGGGTTCGGGTACGGGTTCGTGTACGCTGTAGGGTATGGGTTAGGGTTAGGGTTAGGGTTAGTTTGAAGGTTAGGGCTCGGTTTAGGGTACGGGTTAGGATTAGGGTTCGTGTTAGGGTTAGGGTAGGGGTTAGGGTTAGGGTACGCATTAGGGTTAGGGTAGTTATTAAACCTATCCCACTCTCTAGATACCCCTTAACACGTCAAGGAATATTATTTGGGGGTCCAGCCATGGAGAAGTGTTTAGACACTAGGAGAAGATAAGGAACACACCCATTATCAAGAAATCACATTAGGATTCTCTTTTTAACCTGTTCCTTAAAACACTAGTGCTTAGGAAATCTATTGGAGGCAGAAGCAGTCAAGGGTAGCTTAGGGTTAGGGTTAGGGTTATTGTTAGGGTAAGGCTTATGGTACGCGTTCGGGTACGGCATAGGGTATGGGTTAGGGTTAGGGTTAGGGTTAGTTTGAGGGTTAGGGCTCGGTTTAGGGTACGGGTTAGGATTAGGGTACGTGCTAGGGTTAGGGTATGGGTTAGGGTTAGGGTACGCGTTAGGGTTAGGGTAGTTATTAAACCTATCCCACTCCCTAGATACCACTTAGCACGTCAAGGAATATTATTTGGGGGACCAGCCATGGAGAAGAGTTTAGACAGTAGGAGAAGATAAGGAACACACCCATTATCAAGAAATCACATTAGGATTCTCTTTTTAACCTGTTCCTTAAAACACTAGTGCTTAGGAAATCTATTGGAGGCAGAAGCAGTCAAGGGTAGCTTAGAGTTATGGTTAGGGTTAGGGTTATTGTTAGGGTAAGGCTTAGGGTACGGGTTCGGGTACGGTTTCGGGTACGGTATAGGGTATGTGTTAGGGTTAGGGTTAGGGTTAGTTTGAGGGTTAGGGCTCGGTTTAGGGTACGGGTTAGGATTAGGGTACGTGTTAGGGTTAGGGTAGGGGTTAGGGTTAGGGTATGCGTTAGGGTTAGGGTATTTATTAAACCTATCCCACTCTCTAGATACCCCTTAGCACGTCAAGGAATATTATTTGGGGGTCCAGCCATGGAGAAGAGTTTAGACACTAGGAGAAGATAAGGAACACACCCGTCATCAAGAAATCACATTAGGATTCTCTTTTTAACCTGTTCCTTAAAACACTAGTGCTTAGGAAATCTATTGGAGGCAGAAGCAGTCAAGGGTAGCTTAGGGTTAGGGTTAGGGTTAGGGTACGGCTTAGGGTACGGGTTCGTGTACGGGTTCGGGTACGGTTTTGGGTATGGCGTAGGATATTGGTTAGGGTTAGTGTTAGGGTTAGTTTGAGGGTTAGGGCTCGGTTTAGGGTACGGGTTAGGATTAGGGTACGTGTTAGGGTTAGGGTAGGGGTTAGGGTTAGAGTACGCGTTAGGGTTAGGGTAGTTATTAAACCTATCCCACTCTCTAGATACCCCTTAGCACGTCAAGGAATATTATTTGGGTGTCCAGCCATGGAGAAGAGTTTAGACACTAGGAGAAGATAAGGAACACAACCATTATCAAGAAATCACATTAGGATTCTCTTTTTAACCTGTTCCTTAAAACACTTGTGCTTAGGAAATCTATTGGAGGCAGAAGCAGTCAAGGGTAGCTTAGGGTTAGGGTTAGGGTTAGGGTTAGGTTTAGGGTACGGCTTAGGGTACGGGTTCGTGTACGGGTTCGTGTACGGCGTAGGGTATGGGTTAGGGTTAGGGTTAGGGTTAGTTTGAAGGTTAGGGCTCGGTTTAGGGCACGGGTTAATATTAGGGTTCGTGTTAGGGTTAGGGTAGGGGTTAGGGTTAGGGTACGCGTTAAGGTTAGGGTAGTTATTAAACCTATCCCACTCTCTAGATACCCCTTAGCACGTCAAGGAATATTATTTGGGGGTCCAGCCATGGAGAAGAGTTTAGACACTAGGAGAAGATAAGGAACACACCCATTATCCTGAAATCACATTAGGATTCTGTTTTTAACCTGTTCCTTAAAACACTAGTGCTTAGGAAATCTATTGGAGGCAGAAGCAGTCAAGGGTAGCTTAGGGTTAGGGTTAGGGTTAGGGTTAGGGTTAGGGTACGGCTTAGGGTACGGGTTCGGGTACGGGTTCGCGTACGGCGTAGGGTATGGGTTAGGGTTAGGGTTAGGGTTAGTTTGAAGGTTAGGGCTCGGTTTAGGGCACGGGTTAGGATTAGGGTTCGTGTTAGGGTTAAGGTAGAGGTTAGGGTTAGGGTACGCGTTAGGGTAAGGGTAGTTATTAAACCTATCCCACTCTCTAGATACCCCTTAGCACGTCAAGGAATATTATTTGGGGGTCCAGCCATGGAGAAGAGTTTAGACACTAGGAGAAGATAAGGAACACACCCATTATCAAGAAATCACATTAGGATTCTCTTTTTAACCTGTTCCTTAAAACACTAGTGCTTACGAAATCTATTGGAGGCAGAAGCAGTCAAGGGTAGCTTAGAGTTATGGTTAGGGTTAGGGTTATTGTTAGGGTAAGGCTTAGGGTACGGGTTCGGGTACGGTTTCGGGTACGGTATAGGGTATGGGTTAGGGTTAGGGTTAGGGTTAGTTTGAGGGTTAGGGCTCGGTTTAGGGTACGGGTTAGGATTAGGGTACGTGTTAGGGTTAGGGTAGGGGTTAGGGTTAGAGTACGCGTTAAGGTTAGGGTAGTTATTAAACCTATCCCAGTCTCTAGATACCCCTTAGCACGTCAAGGAATATTATTTGGGGGTCCAGCCATGGAGAAGAGTTTAGACACTAGGAGAAGATAAGGAACACACCCATTATCAAGAAATCACATTAGGATTCTCTTTTTAACCTGTTCCTTAAAACACTAGTGCTTAGGAAATCTATTGGAGGCAGAAGCAGTCAAGGGTAGCTTAGGGTTAGGGTTAGGGTTAGGGCTAGAGTTAGGGTACGGCATAGGGTACGGGTTCGGGTACGGGTTCGTGTACGGCGTAGGGTATGGGTTAGAGTTAGGGTTAGGGTTAGTTTGAAGGTTAGGGCTCGGTTTAGGTTTCGGCTTAGGATTAGGGTACGTGTTAGGGTTAGGGTAGGGGTTAGGGTTATGGTACGCGTTAGGGTTAGGGTAGTTATTAAACCTATCCCACTCTCTAGATACCCCTTAGCACGTCAAGGAATATTATTTGGGGGTCCAGCCATGGAGAAGAGTTTAGACACTAGGAGAAGATAAGGAACACACCCATTATCAAGAAATCACATTAGGATTCTCTTTTTAACCTGTTCCTTAAAACACTTGTGCTTAGGAAATCTATTGGAGGCAGAAGCAGTCAAGGGTAGCTTAGGTTTAGGGTTAGGGTTAGGGTTAGGGTTAGCTTTAGGGTACGACTTAGTGTACGGGTTCGGGTACGGCGTATGGTATGGGTTAGGGTTAGGGTTAGGTTTAGTTTGAGGGTTAGGGATCGGTTTAGGGTACGGGTTAGGATTAGGGTACGTGTTAGGGTTAGGGTACGCGTTAGGGTTAGGGTAGTTATTAAACCTATCCCACTCTCTAGATACCCCTTAGCACGTCAAGGGATATTATTTGGGGGTCCAGGCATGGAGAAGAGTTTAGACACTAGGAGAAGATAAGGAACACACCCATTATCCTGAAATCACAATAGGATTCTCTTTTTAACCTGTTCCTTAATACACAAGTGCTTAGGAAATCTATTGGAGGCAGAAGCAGTCAAGGGTAGCTTAGGGCTTGGGTTAGGGTTAGGGTTAGGGTTAGTGTTAGGGTTAGGGTTAGGGTACGGCTTAGGGTACGGGTTCGGGTACGGGTTCGGGTACGGCGTAGGGTATGGTTTAGGGTTAGGGTTAGGGTTAGTTTGAGGGTTAGGGCTCGGTTTAGGTTACGGGTTAGGATTAGTGTACGTGTTAAGGTTAGGGTAGAGGTTAGGGTTAGGGTACGCGTTAACGTTAGGGTAGTTATTAAACCTATCCCACTCTCTAGATACCCCTTAGCACGTCAAGGAATATTATTTGGGGGTCCAGCCATGGAGAAGAGTTTAGACACTAGGAGAAGATAAGGAACACACCCATTATCAAGAAATCACATTAGGATTCTCTTTTTAACCTGTTCCTTAAAACACTAGTGCTTAGGAAATCTATTGGAGGCAGAAGCAGTCAAGGGTAGCTTAGAGTTATGGTTAGGGTTAGGGTTATTGTTAGGGTAAGGCTTAGGGTACGGGTTCGGGTACGGTTTCGGGTACGGTATAGGGTATGTGTTAGGGTTAGGGTTAGGGTTAGTTTGAGGGTTAGGGCTCGGTTTAGGGTACGGGTTAGGATTAGGGTACGTGTTAGGGTTAGGGTAGGGGTTAGGGTTAGGGTATGCGTTAGGGTTAGGGTATTTATTAAACCTATCCCACTCTCTAGATACCCCTTAGCACGTCAAGGAATATTATTTGGGGGTCCAGCCATGGAGAAGAGTTTAGACACTAGGAGAAGTTAAGGAACACACCCGTCATCAAGAAATCACATTAGGATTCTCTTTTTAACCTGTTCCTTAAAACACTAGTGCTTAGGAAATCTATTGGAGGCAGAAGCAGTCAAGGGTAGCTTAGGGTTAGGGTTAGGGTTAGGGTACGGCTTAGGGTACGGGTTCGTGTACGGGTTCGGGTACGGTTTTGGGTATGGCGTAGGATATTGGTTAGGGTTAGTGTTAGGGTTAGTTTGAGGGTTAGGGCTCGGTTTAGGGTACGGGTTAGGATTAGGGTACGTGTTAGGGTTAGGGTAGGGGTTAGGGTTAGAGTACGCGTTAGGGTTAGGGTAGTTATTAAACCTATCCCACTCTCTAGATACCCCTTAGCACGTCAAGGAATATTATTTGGGTGTCCAGCCATGGAGAAGAGTTTAGACACTAGGAGAAGATAAGGAACACAACCATTATCAAGAAATCACATTAGGATTCTCTTTTTAACCTGTTCCTTAAAACACTTGTGCTTAGGAAATCTATTGGAGGCAGAAGCAGTCAAGGGTAGCTTAGGGTTAGGGTTAGGGTTAGGGTTAGGTTTAGGGTACGGCTTAGGGTACGGGTTCGTGTACGGGTTCGTGTACGGCGTAGGGTATGGGTTAGGGTTAGGGTTAGGGTTATTTTGAAGGTTAGGGCTCGGTTTAGGGCACGGGTTAATATTAGGGTTCGTGTTAGGGTTAGGGTAGGGGTTAGGGTTAGGGTACGCGTTAAGGTTAGGGTAGTTATTAAACCTATCCCACTCTCTAGATACCCCTTAGCACGTCAAGGAATATTATTTGGGGGTCCAGCCATGGAGAAGAGTTTAGACACTAGGAGAAGATAAGGAACACACCCATTATCCTGAAATCACATTAGGATTCTGTTTTTAACCTGTTCCTTAAAACACTAGTGCTTAGGAAATCTATTGGAGGCAGAAGCAGTCAAGGGTAGCTTAGGGTTAGGGTTAGGGTTAGGGTTAGGGTTAGGGTACGGCTTAGGGTACGGGTTCGGGTACGGGTTCGCGTACGGCGTAGGGTATGGGTTAGGGTTAGGGTTAGGGTTAGTTTGAAGGTTAGGGCTCGGTTTAGGGCACGGGTTAGGATTAGGGTTCGTGTTAGGGTTAGGGTAGGGGTTAGGGTTAGGGTACGCGTTAAGCTTAGGGTAGTTATTAAACCTATCCCACTCTCTAGATACCCCTTAGCACGTCAAGGAATATTATTTGGGGGTCCAGCCATGGAGAAGAGTTTAGACACTAGGAGAAGATAAGGAACACACCCATTATCCTGAAATCACATTAGGATTCTCTTTTTAACCTGTTCCTTAATACACTAGTGCTTAGGAAATCTATTGGAGGCAGAAGCAGTCAAGGGTAGCTTAGGGTTAGGGTTAGGGTTAGGGTTAGGTTTAGGGTACGGCTTAGGGTACGGGTTCGGGTAAGGGTTCGGGTACGGCGTAGGGTATGGGTTAGGGTTAGGGTTAGGGTTAATTTGAGGGTTAGGGCTCGGTTTAGGTTACGGGTTAGGATTAGTGTACGTGTTAGGGTTAAGGTAGAGGTTAGGGTTAGGGTACGCGTTAGGGTAAGGGTAGTTATTAAACCTATCCCACTCTCTAGATACCCCTTAGCACGTCAAGGAATATTATTTGGGGGTCCAGCCATGGAGAAGAGTTTAGACACTAGGAGAAGATAAGGAACACACCCATTATCAAGAAATCACATTAGGATTCTCTTTTTAACCTGTTCCTTAAAACACTAGTGCTTACGAAATCTATTGGAGGCAGAAGCAGTCAAGGGTAGCTTAGAGTTATGGTTAGGGTTAGGGTTATTGTTAGGGTAAGGCTTAGGGTACGGGTTCGGGTACGGTTTCGGGTACGGTATAGGGTATGGGTTAGGGTTAGGGTTAGGGTTAGTTTGAGGGTTAGGGCTCGGTTTAGGGTACGGGTTAGGATTAGGGTACGTGTTAGGGTTAGGGTAGGGGTTAGGGTTAGAGTACGCGTTAAGGTTAGGGTAGTTATTAAACCTATCCCAGTCTCTAGATACCCCTTAGCACGTCAAGGAATATTATTTGGGGGTCCAGCCATGGAGAAGAGTTTAGACACTAGGAGAAGATAAGGAACACACCCATTATCAAGAAATCACATTAGGATTCTCTTTTTAACCTGTTCCTTAAAACACTAGTGCTTAGGAAATCTATTGGAGGCAGAAGCAGTCAAGGGTAGCTTAGGGTTAGGGTTAGGGTTAGGGCTAGAGTTAGGGTACGGCATAGGGTACGGGTTCGGGTACGGGTTCGTGTACGGCGTAGGGTATGGGTTAGAGTTAGGGTTAGGGTTAGTTTGAAGGTTAGGGCTCGGTTTAGGTTTCGGCTTAGGATTAGGGTACGTGTTAGGGTTAGGGTAGGGGTTAGGGTTATGGTACGCGTTAGGGTTAGGGTAGTTATTAAACCTATCCCACTCTCTAGATACCCCTTAGCACGTCAAGGAATATTATTTGGGGGTCCAGCCATGGAGAAGAGTTTAGACACTAGGAGAAGATAAGGAACACACCCATTATCAAGAAATCACATTAGGATTCTCTTTTTAACCTGTTCCTTAAAACACTTGTGCTTAGGAAATCTATTGGAGGCAGAAGCAGTCAAGGGTAGCTTAGGTTTAGGGTTAGGGTTAGGGTTAGGGTTAGCTTTAGGGTACGACTTAGTGTACGGGTTCGGGTACGGCGTATGGTATGGGTTAGGGTTAGGGTTAGGTTTAGTTTGAGGGTTAGGGATCGGTTTAGGGTACGGGTTAGGATTAGGGTACGTGTTAGGGTTAGGGTACGCGTTAGGGTTAGGGTAGTTATTAAACCTATCCCACTCTCTAGATACCCCTTAGCACGTCAAGGGATATTATTTGGGGGTCCAGGCATGGAGAAGAGTTTAGACACTAGGAGAAGATAAGGAACACACCCATTATCCTGAAATCACAATAGGATTCTCTTTTTAACCTGTTCCTTAATACACAAGTGCTTAGGAAATCTATTGGAGGCAGAAGCAGTCAAGGGTAGCTTAGGGCTTGGGTTAGGGTTAGGGTTAGGGTTAGTGTTAGGGTTAGGGTTAGGGTACGGCTTAGGGTACGGGTTCGGGTACGGGTTCGGGTACGGCGTAGGGTATGGTTTAGGGTTAGGGTTAGGGTTAGTTTGAGGGTTAGGGCTCGGTTTAGGTTACGGGTTAGGATTAGTGTACGTGTTAAGGTTAGGGTAGAGGTTAGGGTTAGGGTACGCGTTAACGTTAGGGTAGTTATTAAACCTATCCCACTCTCTAGATACCCCTTAGCACGTCAAGGAATATTATTTGGGGGTCCAGCCATGGAGAAGAGTTTAGACACTAGGAGAAGATAAGGAACACACCCATTATCAAGAAATCACATTAGGATTCTCTTTTTAACCTGTTCCTTAAAACACTAGTGCTTAGGAAATCTATTGGAGGCAGAAGCAGTCAAGGGTAGCTTAGGGTTAGGGTTAGGGTTAGGGTTAGGTTTAGGGTACGGCTTAGGGTAAGGGTTCGGGTATGGGTTCGGGTACGGCGTAGGTTATGGGTTAGGGTTAGGGTTAGGGTTAGTTTGAGTGTTAGGGCTCGGTTTAGGGTACGGGTTAGGATTAGTGTACGTGTTAGGGTTAGGGTAGAGGTTAGGGTTAGGGTATGCGTTAGGGTTCGGGTAGTTATTACACCTATCCCACTCTCTAGATACCCCTTAGCACGTCAAGGAATATTATTTGGGGGTCCAGCCATGGAGAAGAGTTTAGACACTAGGAGAAGATAAGGAACACACCCATTATCAAGAAATCACATTAGGATTCTCTTTTTAACCTGTTCCTTAAAACACTAGTGCTTAGGAAATCTATTGGAGGAAGAAGCAGTCAAGGGTAGCTTAGGGTTAGGGTTAGGGTTAGGGTTATTGTTAGGGTACGGCTTAGGGTACGGGTTCGGGTACGGGTTCGGGTACGGCGTAGGGTATGGGTTAGGGTTAGGGTTAGGGTTAGTTTGAGGGTTAGGGCTCGGTTTAGTGTACGGGTTAGGATTAGTGTACGTGTTAGGGTTAGGGTAGAGGTTAGGGTTAGGGTATGCGTTAGGGTTAGGGTAGTTATTAAACCTATCCCACTCTCTAGATACCCCTTAGCACGTCAAGGAATATTATTTGGGGGTCCAGCCATGGAGAAGAGTTTAGACACTAGGAGAAGATAAGGAACACACCCATTATCAAGAAATCACATTAGGATTCTCTTTTTAACCTGTTCCTTAAAACACTAGTGCTTAGGAAATCTATTGGAGGCAGAAGCAGTCAAGGGTAGCTTAGGGTTAGGGTTAGGGTTAGGGCTAGGGTTAGGACACGGCTTAGGGTACGGGTTCGGGTACGGGTTCGTGTACGGCGTAGGGTATGGGTTTGGGTTAGTGTTAGGGTTAGTTTGAAGGTTAGGGCTCGGTTTAGGGTACGGGTTAGGATTAGGGTTCGTGTTAGGGTTAGGGTAGGGGTTAGGGTTAGGGTACGCGTTAGGGTTAGGGTAGTTATTAAACCTATCCCACTCTCTAGATACCCCTTAGCACGTCAAGGAATATTATTTGGGGGTCCAGCCATGGAGAAGAGTTTAGACACTAGGAGAAGATAAAGAACACACCCATTATCCTGAAATCACATTAGGATTCTCTATTTAACCTGTTCCTTAATACACTAGTGCTTAGGAAATCTATTGGAGGCAGAAGTAGTCAAGGGTAGCTTAGGGTTAGGGTTACGGTTAGGGTTAGGGTTAGGGTAAGGCTTAGGGTACGGGTTCGGGTACGGCGTAGGGTATGGGTTAGGGTTAGGGTTAGGGTTAGTTTGAGGTTTAGGGCTCGGTTTAGGGTACGGGTTAGGATTAGGGTACGTGTTAGGGTTAGGGTAGGGGTTAGGGTTAGGGTACGCGTTAGGGTTAGGGTAGTTATTAAACCTATCCCACTCTCTAGATACCCCTTAGCACGTCAAGTAATATTATTAGGGGGTCCAGCCATGGAGAAGAGTTTAGACACTAGGAGAAGATAAGGAACACACCCATTATCAAGAAATCACATTAGGATTCTCTTTTTAAACTGTTCCTTAAAACACTAGTGCTTAGGAAATCTATTGGAGGCAGAAGCAGTCAAGGGTAGCTTAGGGTTAGGGTTAGGGTTAGGGTACAGCTTAGGGTACGGGTTCGGGAACGGGTTCGGGTACGGGTTCGGGTACGGCGTAGGGTATGGGTTAGGTTTAGGGTTAGGGTTAGTTTGAGGGTTAGGGCTCGGTTTAGGTTACGGGTTAGGATTAGGGTACGTGTTAGGGTTAGGGTAGGGGTTAGGGTTAGGGTACGCGTTAGGGTTAGGGTAGTTATTAAACCTATCCCACTCTCTAGATACCCCTTAGCACGTCAAGGAATATTATTTGGGGGTCCAGCCATGGAGAAGAGTTTAGACACTAGGAGAAGATAAGGAACACACCCATTATCAAGAAATCACATTAGGATTCTCTTTTTAACCTGTTCCTTAAAACACTAGTGCTTAGGAAATCTATTGGAGGCAAAGCAGTCAAGGGTAGCTTAGGTTTAGGGTTAGGGTTAGGGTTAGGGTTAGCTTTAGGGTACGACTTAGTGTACGGGTTCGGGTACGGCGTATGGTATGGGTTAGGGTTAGGGTTAGGTTTAGTTTGAGGGTTAGGGATCGGTTTAGGGTACGGGTTAGGATTAGGGTACGTGTTAGGGTTAGGGTACGCGTTAGGGTTAGGGTAGTTATTAAACCTATCCCACTCTCTAGATACCCCTTAGCACGTCAAGGGATATTATTTGGGGGTCCAGGCATGGAGAAGAGTTTAGACACTAGGAGAAGATAAGGAACACACCCATTATCCTGAAATCACAATAGGATTCTCTTTTTAACCTGTTCCTTAATACACAAGTGCTTAGGAAATCTATTGGAGGCAGAAGCAGTCAAGGGTAGCTTAGGGCTTGGGTTAGGGTTAGGGTTAGGGTTAGTGTTAGGGTTAGGGTTAGGGTACGGCTTAGGGTACGGGTTCGGGTACGGGTTCGGGTACGGCGTAGGGTATGGTTTAGGGTTAGGGTTAGGGTTAGTTTGAGGGTTAGGGCTCGGTTTAGGTTACGGGTTAGGATTAGTGTACGTGTTAAGGTTAGGGTAGAGGTTAGGGTTAGGGTACGCGTTAACGTTAGGGTAGTTATTAAACCTATCCCACTCTCTAGATACCCCTTAGCACGTCAAGGAATATTATTTGGGGGTCCAGCCATGGAGAAGAGTTTAGACACTAGGAGAAGATAAGGAACACACCCATTATCAAGAAATCACATTAGGATTCTCTTTTTAACCTGTTCCTTAAAACACTAGTGCTTAGGAAATCTATTGGAGGCAGAAGCAGTCAAGGGTAGCTTAGGGTTAGGGTTAGGGTTAGGGTTAGGTTTAGGGTACGGCTTAGGGTAAGGGTTCGGGTATGGGTTCGGGTACGGCGTAGGTTATGGGTTAGGGTTAGGGTTAGGGTTAGTTTGAGTGTTAGGGCTCGGTTTAGGGTACGGGTTAGGATTAGTGTACGTGTTAGGGTTAGGGTAGAGGTTAGGGTTAGGGTATGCGTTAGGGTTCGGGTAGTTATTACACCTATCCCACTCTCTAGATACCCCTTAGCACGTCAAGGAATATTATTTGGGGGTCCAGCCATGGAGAAGAGTTTAGACACTAGGAGAAGATAAGGAACACACCCATTATCAAGAAATCACATTAGGATTCTCTTTTTAACCTGTTCCTTAAAACACTAGTGCTTAGGAAATCTATTGGAGGAAGAAGCAGTCAAGGGTAGCTTAGGGTTAGGGTTAGGGTTAGGGTTATTGTTAGGGTACGGCTTAGGATACGGGTTCGGGTACGGGTTCGGGTACGGCGTAGGGTATGGGTTAGGGTTAGGGTTAGGGTTAGTTTGAGGGTTAGGGCTCGGTTTAGTGTACGGGTTAGGATTAGTGTACGTGTTAGGGTTAGGGTAGAGGTTAGGGTTAGGGTATGCGTTAGGGTTAGGGTAGTTATTAAACCTATCCCACTCTCTAGATACCCCTTAGCACGTCAAGGAATATTATTTGGGGGTCCAGCCATGGAGAAGAGTTTAGACACTAGGAGAAGATAAGGAACACACCCATTATCAAGAAATCACATTAGGATTCTCTTTTTAACCTGTTCCTTAAAACACTAGTGCTTAGGAAATCTATTGGAGGCAGAAGCAGTCAAGGGTAGCTTAGGGTTAGGGTTAGGGTTAGGGCTAGGGTTAGGACACGGCTTAGGGTACGGGTTCGGGTACGGGTTCGTGTACGGCGTAGGGTATGGGTTTGGGTTAGTGTTAGGGTTAGTTTGAAGGTTAGGGCTCGGTTTAGGGTACGGGTTAGGATTAGGGTTCGTGTTAGGGTTAGGGTAGGGGTTAGGGTTAGGGTACGCGTTAGGGTTAGGGTAGTTATTAAACCTATCCCACTCTCTAGATACCCCTTAGCACGTCAAGGAATATTATTTGGGGGTCCAGCCATGGAGAAGAGTTTAGACACTAGGAGAAGATAAAGAACACACCCATTATCCTGAAATCACATTAGGATTCTCTATTTAACCTGTTCCTTAATACACTAGTGCTTAGGAAATCTATTGGAGGCAGAAGTAGTCAAGGGTAGCTTAGGGTTAGGGTTACGGTTAGGGTTAGGGTTAGGGTAAGGCTTAGGGTACGGGTTCGGGTACGGCGTAGGGTATGGGTTAGGGTTAGGGTTAGGGTTAGTTTGAGGTTTAGGGCTCGGTTTAGGGTACGGGTTAGGATTAGGGTACGTGTTAGGGTTAGGGTAGGGGTTAGGGTTAGGGTACGCGTTAGGGTTAGGGTAGTTATTAAACCTATCCCACTCTCTAGATACCCCTTAGCACGTCAAGTAATATTATTAGGGGGTCCAGCCATGGAGAAGAGTTTAGACACTAGGAGAAGATAAGGAACACACCCATTATCAAGAAATCACATTAGGATTCTCTTTTTAAACTGTTCCTTAAAACACTAGTGCTTAGGAAATCTATTGGAGGCAGAAGCAGTCAAGGGTAGCTTAGGGTTAGGGTTAGGGTTAGGGTACAGCTTAGGGTACGGGTTCGGGAACGGGTTCGGGTACGGGTTCGGGTACGGCGTAGGGTATGGGTTAGGTTTAGGGTTAGGGTTAGTTTGAGGGTTAGGGCTCGGTTTAGGTTACGGGTTAGGATTAGGGTACGTGTTAGGGTTAGGGTAGGGGTTAGGGTTAGGGTACGCGTTAGGGTTAGGGTAGTTATTAAACCTATCCCACTCTCTAGATACCCCTTAGCACGTCAAGGAATATTATTTGGGGGTCCAGCCATGGAGAAGAGTTTAGACACTAGGAGAAGATAAGGAACACACCCATTATCAAGAAATCACATTAGGATTCTCTTTTTAACCTGTTCCTTAAAACACTAGTGCTTAGGAAATCTATTGGAGGCAAAGCAGTCAAGGGTAGCTTAGGGTTAGGGTTAGGGTTATTGTTAGGGTAAGGCTTAGGGTACGGGTTCGGGTACGGCATAGGGTATGGGTTAGGGTTAGGGTTAGGGTTAGTTTGAGGGTTAGGGCTCGGTTTAGGGTACGGGTTAGGATTAGGGTACGTGTTAGGTTTATGGTAGGGGTTAGGGTTAGGGTACGCGTTAGGGTTAGGGTAGTTATTAAACCTATCCCACTCCCTAGATGCCCCTTAGCACGTCAAGGAATATTATTTGGGGGACCAGCCATGGAGAAGAGTTTAGACACTAGGAGAAGATAAGGAACACACCCATTATCAAGAAATCACATTAGGATTCTCTTTTTAACCTGTTCCTTAAAACACTAGTGCTTAGGAAATCTATTGGAGGCAGAAGCAGTCAAGGGTAGCTTAGGGTTAGGGTTAGGGTTAGGGCTAGAGTTAGGGTACGGCATAGGGTACGGGTTCGGGTACGGGTTCGTGTACGGCGTAGGGTATGGGTTAGAGTTAGGGTTAGGGTTAGTTTGAAGGTTAGGGCTCGGTTTAGGTTTCGGCTTAGGATTAGGGTACGTGTTAGGGTTAGGGTAGGGGTTAGGGTTATGGTACGCGTTAGGGTTAGGGTAGTTATTAAACCTATCCCACTCTCTAGATACCCCTTAGCACGTCAAGGAATATTATTTGGGGGTCCAGCCATGGAGAAGAGTTTAGACACTAGGAGAAGATAAGGAACACACCCATTATCAAGAAATCACATTAGGATTCTCTTTTTAACCTGTTCCTTAAAACACTTGTGCTTAGGAAATCTATTGGAGGCAGAAGCAGTCAAGGGTAGCTTAGGTTTAGGGTTAGGGTTAGGGTTAGGGTTAGCTTTAGGGTACGACTTAGTGTACGGGTTCGGGTACGGGTTCGGGTACGGCGTATGGTATGGGTTAGGGTTAGGGTTAGGTTTAGTTTGAGGGTTAGGGATCGGTTTAGGGTACGGGTTAGGATTAGGGTACGTGTTAGGGTTAGGGTACGCGTTAGGGTTAGGGTAGTTATTAAACCTATCCCACTCTCTAGATACCCCTTAGCACGTCAAGGGATATTATTTGGGGGTCCAGCCATGGAGAAGAGTTTAGACACTAGGAGAAGATAAGGAACACACCCATTATCCTGAAATCACAATAGGATTCTCTTTTTAACCTGTTTCTTAATACACAAGTGCTTAGGAAATCTATTGGAGGCAGAAGCAGTCAAGGGTAGCTTAGGGCTAGGGTTAGGGTTAGGGTTAGGGTTAGCGTTAGGGTTAGGGTTAGGGTACGGCTTAGGGTACGGGTTCGGGTACGGGTTCGGGTACGGCGTAGGGTATGGTTTAGGGTTAGGGTTAGGGTTAGTTTGAGGGTTAGGGCTCGGTTTAGGTTACGGGTTAGGATTAGTGTACGTGTTAAGGTTAGGGTAGAGGTTAGGGTTAGGGTACGCGTTAACGTTAGGGTAGTTATTAAACCTATCCCACTCTCTAGATACCCCTTAGCACGTCAAGGAATATTATTTGGGGGTCCAGCCATGGAGAAGAGTTTAGACACTAGGAGAAGATAAGGAACACACCCATTATCAAGAAATCACATTAGGATTCTCTTTTTAACCTGTTCCTTAAAACACTAGTGCTTAGGAAATCTATTGGAGGCAGAAGCAGTCAAGGGTAGCTTAGGGTTAGGGTTAGGGTTAGGGTTAGGTTTAGGGTACGGCTTAGGGTAAGGGTTCGGGTATGGGTTCGGGTACGGCGTAGGTTATGGGTTAGGGTTAGGGTTAGGGTTAGTTTGAGGGTTAGGGCTCGGTTTAGGGTACGGGTTAGGATTAGTGTACGTGTTAGGGTTAGGGTAGAGGTTAGGGTTAGGGTATGCGTTAGGGTTCGGGTAGTTATTAAACCTATCCCACTCTCTAGATACCCCTTAGCACGTCAAGGAATATTATTTGGGGATCCAGCCATGGAGAAGAGTTTAGACACTAGGAGAAGATAAGGAACACACCCATTATCAAGAAATCACATTAGGATTCTCTTTTTAACCTGTTCCTTAAAACACTAGTGCTTAGGAAATCTATTGGAGGCAGAAGCAGTCAAGGGTAGCTTAGGGTTAGGGTTAGGGTTAGGGCTAGGGTTAGGACACGGCTTAGGGTACGGGTTCGGGTACGGGTTCGTGTACGGCGTAGGGTATGTGTTTGGGTTAGTGTTAGGGTTAGTTTGAAGGTTAGGGCTCGGTTTAGGGTACGGGTTAGGATTAGGGTTCGTGTTAGGGTTAGGGTAGGGGTTAGGGTTAGGGTACGCGTTAGGGATAGGGTAGTTATTAAACCTATCCCACTCTCTAGATACCCCTTAGCACGTCAAGGGATATTATTTGGGGGTCCAGGCATGGAGAAGAGTTTAGACACTAGGAGAAGATAAGGAACACACCCATTATCCTGAAATCACAATAGGATTCTCTTTTTAACCTGTTCCTTAATACACAAGTGCTTAGGAAATCTATTGGAGGCAGAAGCAGTCAAGGGTAGCTTAGGGCTTGGGTTAGGGTTAGGGTTAGGGTTAGTGTTAGGGTTAGGGTTAGGGTACGGCTTAGGGTACGGGTTCGGGTACGGGTTCGGGTACGGCGTAGGGTATGGTTTAGGGTTAGGGTTAGGGTTAGTTTGAGGGTTAGGGCTCGGTTTAGGTTACGGGTTAGGATTAGTGTACGTGTTAAGGTTAGGGTAGAGGTTAGGGTTAGGGTACGCGTTAACGTTAGGGTAGTTATTAAACCTATCCCACTCTCTAGATACCCCTTAGCACGTCAAGGAATATTATTTGGGGGTCCAGCCATGGAGAAGAGTTTAGACACTAGGAGAAGATAAGGAACACACCCATTATCAAGAAATCACATTAGGATTCTCTTTTTAACCTGTTCCTTAAAACACTAGTGCTTAGGAAATCTATTGGAGGCAGAAGCAGTCAAGGGTAGCTTAGGGTTAGGGTTAGGGTTAGGGTTAGGTTTAGGGTACGGCTTAGGGTAAGGGTTCGGGTATGGGTTCGGGTACGGCGTAGGTTATGGGTTAGGGTTAGGGTTAGGGTTAGTTTGAGTGTTAGGGCTCGGTTTAGGGTACGGGTTAGGATTAGTGTACGTGTTAGGGTTAGGGTAGAGGTTAGGGTTAGGGTATGCGTTAGGGTTCGGGTAGTTATTACACCTATCCCACTCTCTAGATACCCCTTAGCACGTCAAGGAATATTATTTGGGGGTCCAGCCATGGAGAAGAGTTTAGACACTAGGAGAAGATAAGGAACACACCCATTATCAAGAAATCACATTAGGATTCTCTTTTTAACCTGTTCCTTAAAACACTAGTGCTTAGGAAATCTATTGGAGGAAGAAGCAGTCAAGGGTAGCTTAGGGTTAGGGTTAGGGTTAGGGTTATTGTTAGGGTACGGCTTAGGATACGGGTTCGGGTACGGGTTCGGGTACGGCGTAGGGTATGGGTTAGGGTTAGGGTTAGGGTTAGTTTGAGGGTTAGGGCTCGGTTTAGTGTACGGGTTAGGATTAGTGTACGTGTTAGGGTTAGGGTAGAGGTTAGGGTTAGGGTATGCGTTAGGGTTAGGGTAGTTATTAAACCTATCCCACTCTCTAGATACCCCTTAGCACGTCAAGGAATATTATTTGGGGGTCCAGCCATGGAGAAGAGTTTAGACACTAGGAGAAGATAAGGAACACACCCATTATCAAGAAATCACATTAGGATTCTCTTTTTAACCTGTTCCTTAAAACACTAGTGCTTAGGAAATCTATTGGAGGCAGAAGCAGTCAAGGGTAGCTTAGGGTTAGGGTTAGGGTTAGGGCTAGGGTTAGGACACGGCTTAGGGTACGGGTTCGGGTACGGGTTCGTGTACGGCGTAGGGTATGGGTTTGGGTTAGTGTTAGGGTTAGTTTGAAGGTTAGGGCTCGGTTTAGGGTACGGGTTAGGATTAGGGTTCGTGTTAGGGTTAGGGTAGGGGTTAGGGTTAGGGTACGCGTTAGGGTTAGGGTAGTTATTAAACCTATCCCACTCTCTAGATACCCCTTAGCACGTCAAGGAATATTATTTGGGGGTCCAGCCATGGAGAAGAGTTTAGACACTAGGAGAAGATAAAGAACACACCCATTATCCTGAAATCACATTAGGATTCTCTATTTAACCTGTTCCTTAATACACTAGTGCTTAGGAAATCTATTGGAGGCAGAAGTAGTCAAGGGTAGCTTAGGGTTAGGGTTACGGTTAGGGTTAGGGTTAGGGTAAGGCTTAGGGTACGGGTTCGGGTACGGCGTAGGGTATGGGTTAGGGTTAGGGTTAGGGTTAGTTTGAGGTTTAGGGCTCGGTTTAGGGTACGGGTTAGGATTAGGGTACGTGTTAGGGTTAGGGTAGGGGTTAGGGTTAGGGTACGCGTTAGGGTTAGGGTAGTTATTAAACCTATCCCACTCTCTAGATACCCCTTAGCACGTCAAGTAATATTATTAGGGGGTCCAGCCATGGAGAAGAGTTTAGACACTAGGAGAAGATAAGGAACACACCCATTATCAAGAAATCACATTAGGATTCTCTTTTTAAACTGTTCCTTAAAACACTAGTGCTTAGGAAATCTATTGGAGGCAGAAGCAGTCAAGGGTAGCTTAGGGTTAGGGTTAGGGTTAGGGTACAGCTTAGGGTACGGGTTCGGGAACGGGTTCGGGTACGGGTTCGGGTACGGCGTAGGGTATGGGTTAGGTTTAGGGTTAGGGTTAGTTTGAGGGTTAGGGCTCGGTTTAGGTTACGGGTTAGGATTAGGGTACGTGTTAGGGTTAGGGTAGGGGTTAGGGTTAGGGTACGCGTTAGGGTTAGGGTAGTTATTAAACCTATCCCACTCTCTAGATACCCCTTAGCACGTCAAGGAATATTATTTGGGGGTCCAGCCATGGAGAAGAGTTTAGACACTAGGAGAAGATAAGGAACACACCCATTATCAAGAAATCACATTAGGATTCTCTTTTTAACCTGTTCCTTAAAACACTAGTGCTTAGGAAATCTATTGGAGGCAAAGCAGTCAAGGGTAGCTTAGGGTTAGGGTTAGGGTTATTGTTAGGGTAAGGCTTAGGGTACGGGTTCGGGTACGGCATAGGGTATGGGTTAGGGTTAGGGTTAGGGTTAGTTTGAGGGTTAGGGCTCGGTTTAGGGTACGGGTTAGGATTAGGGTACGTGTTAGGTTTATGGTAGGGGTTAGGGTTAGGGTACGCGTTAGGGTTAGGGTAGTTATTAAACCTATCCCACTCCCTAGATGCCCCTTAGCACGTCAAGGAATATTATTTGGGGGACCAGCCATGGAGAAGAGTTTAGACACTAGGAGAAGATAAGGAACACACCCATTATCAAGAAATCACATTAGGATTCTCTTTTTAACCTGTTCCTTAAAACACTAGTGCTTAGGAAATCTATTGGAGGCAGAAGCAGTCAAGGGTAGCTTAGGGTTAGGGTTAGGGTTAGGGCTAGAGTTAGGGTACGGCATAGGGTACGGGTTCGGGTACGGGTTCGTGTACGGCGTAGGGTATGGGTTAGAGTTAGGGTTAGGGTTAGTTTGAAGGTTAGGGCTCGGTTTAGGTTTCGGCTTAGGATTAGGGTACGTGTTAGGGTTAGGGTAGGGGTTAGGGTTATGGTACGCGTTAGGGTTAGGGTAGTTATTAAACCTATCCCACTCTCTAGATACCCCTTAGCACGTCAAGGAATATTATTTGGGGGTCCAGCCATGGAGAAGAGTTTAGACACTAGGAGAAGATAAGGAACACACCCATTATCAAGAAATCACATTAGGATTCTCTTTTTAACCTGTTCCTTAAAACACTTGTGCTTAGGAAATCTATTGGAGGCAGAAGCAGTCAAGGGTAGCTTAGGTTTAGGGTTAGGGTTAGGGTTAGGGTTAGCTTTAGGGTACGACTTAGTGTACGGGTTCGGGTACGGGTTCGGGTACGGCGTATGGTATGGGTTAGGGTTAGGGTTAGGTTTAGTTTGAGGGTTAGGGATCGGTTTAGGGTACGGGTTAGGATTAGGGTACGTGTTAGGGTTAGGGTACGCGTTAGGGTTAGGGTAGTTATTAAACCTATCCCACTCTCTAGATACCCCTTAGCACGTCAAGGGATATTATTTGGGGGTCCAGCCATGGAGAAGAGTTTAGACACTAGGAGAAGATAAGGAACACACCCATTATCCTGAAATCACAATAGGATTCTCTTTTTAACCTGTTTCTTAATACACAAGTGCTTAGGAAATCTATTGGAGGCAGAAGCAGTCAAGGGTAGCTTAGGGCTAGGGTTAGGGTTAGGGTTAGGGTTAGCGTTAGGGTTAGGGTTAGGGTACGGCTTAGGGTACGGGTTCGGGTACGGGTTCGGGTACGGCGTAGGGTATGGTTTAGGGTTAGGGTTAGGGTTAGTTTGAGGGTTAGGGCTCGGTTTAGGTTACGGGTTAGGATTAGTGTACGTGTTAAGGTTAGGGTAGAGGTTAGGGTTAGGGTACGCGTTAACGTTAGGGTAGTTATTAAACCTATCCCACTCTCTAGATACCCCTTAGCACGTCAAGGAATATTATTTGGGGGTCCAGCCATGGAGAAGAGTTTAGACACTAGGAGAAGATAAGGAACACACCCATTATCAAGAAATCACATTAGGATTCTCTTTTTAACCTGTTCCTTAAAACACTAGTGCTTAGGAAATCTATTGGAGGCAGAAGCAGTCAAGGGTAGCTTAGGGTTAGGGTTAGGGTTAGGGTTAGGTTTAGGGTACGGCTTAGGGTAAGGGTTCGGGTATGGGTTCGGGTACGGCGTAGGTTATGGGTTAGGGTTAGGGTTAGGGTTAGTTTGAGGGTTAGGGCTCGGTTTAGGGTACGGGTTAGGATTAGTGTACGTGTTAGGGTTAGGGTAGAGGTTAGGGTTAGGGTATGCGTTAGGGTTCGGGTAGTTATTAAACCTATCCCACTCTCTAGATACCCCTTAGCACGTCAAGGAATATTATTTGGGGATCCAGCCATGGAGAAGAGTTTAGACACTAGGAGAAGATAAGGAACACACCCATTATCAAGAAATCACATTAGGATTCTCTTTTTAACCTGTTCCTTAAAACACTAGTGCTTAGGAAATCTATTGGAGGCAAAGCAGTCAAGGGTAGCTTAGGGTTAGGGTTAGGGTTATTGTTAGGGTAAGGCTTAGGGTACGGGTTCGGGTACGGCATAGGGTATGGGTTAGGGTTAGGGTTAGGGTTAGTTTGAGGGTTAGGGCTCGGTTTAGGGTACGGGTTAGGATTAGGGTACGTGTTAGGTTTATGGTAGGGGTTAGGGTTAGGGTACGCGTTAGGGTTAGGGTAGTTATTAAACCTATCCCACTCCCTAGATGCCCCTTAGCACGTCAAGGAATATTATTTGGGGGACCAGCCATGGAGAAGAGTTTAGACACTAGGAGAAGATAAGGAACACACCCATTATCAAGAAATCACATTAGGATTCTCTTTTTAACCTGTTCCTTAAAACACTAGTGCTTAGGAAATCTATTGGAGGCAGAAGCAGTCAAGGGTAGCTTAGGGTTAGGGTTAGGGTTAGGGCTAGAGTTAGGGTACGGCATAGGGTACGGGTTCGGGTACGGGTTCGTGTACGGCGTAGGGTATGGGTTAGAGTTAGGGTTAGGGTTAGTTTGAAGGTTAGGGCTCGGTTTAGGTTTCGGCTTAGGATTAGGGTACGTGTTAGGGTTAGGGTAGGGGTTAGGGTTATGGTACGCGTTAGGGTTAGGGTAGTTATTAAACCTATCCCACTCTCTAGATACCCCTTAGCACGTCAAGGAATATTATTTGGGGGTCCAGCCATGGAGAAGAGTTTAGACACTAGGAGAAGATAAGGAACACACCCATTATCAAGAAATCACATTAGGATTCTCTTTTTAACCTGTTCCTTAAAACACTTGTGCTTAGGAAATCTATTGGAGGCAGAAGCAGTCAAGGGTAGCTTAGGTTTAGGGTTAGGGTTAGGGTTAGGGTTAGCTTTAGGGTACGACTTAGTGTACGGGTTCGGGTACGGGTTCGGGTACGGCGTATGGTATGGGTTAGGGTTAGGGTTAGGTTTAGTTTGAGGGTTAGGGATCGGTTTAGGGTACGGGTTAGGATTAGGGTACGTGTTAGGGTTAGGGTACGCGTTAGGGTTAGGGTAGTTATTAAACCTATCCCACTCTCTAGATACCCCTTAGCACGTCAAGGGATATTATTTGGGGGTCCAGCCATGGAGAAGAGTTTAGACACTAGGAGAAGATAAGGAACACACCCATTATCCTGAAATCACAATAGGATTCTCTTTTTAACCTGTTTCTTAATACACAAGTGCTTAGGAAATCTATTGGAGGCAGAAGCAGTCAAGGGTAGCTTAGGGCTAGGGTTAGGGTTAGGGTTAGGGTTAGCGTTAGGGTTAGGGTTAGGGTACGGCTTAGGGTACGGGTTCGGGTACGGGTTCGGGTACGGCGTAGGGTATGGTTTAGGGTTAGGGTTAGGGTTAGTTTGAGGGTTAGGGCTCGGTTTAGGTTACGGGTTAGGATTAGTGTACGTGTTAAGGTTAGGGTAGAGGTTAGGGTTAGGGTACGCGTTAACGTTAGGGTAGTTATTAAACCTATCCCACTCTCTAGATACCCCTTAGCACGTCAAGGAATATTATTTGGGGGTCCAGCCATGGAGAAGAGTTTAGACACTAGGAGAAGATAAGGAACACACCCATTATCAAGAAATCACATTAGGATTCTCTTTTTAACCTGTTCCTTAAAACACTAGTGCTTAGGAAATCTATTGGAGGCAGAAGCAGTCAAGGGTAGCTTAGGGTTAGGGTTAGGGTTAGGGTTAGGTTTAGGGTACGGCTTAGGGTAAGGGTTCGGGTATGGGTTCGGGTACGGCGTAGGTTATGGGTTAGGGTTAGGGTTAGGGTTAGTTTGAGGGTTAGGGCTCGGTTTAGGGTACGGGTTAGGATTAGTGTACGTGTTAGGGTTAGGGTAGAGGTTAGGGTTAGGGTATGCGTTAGGGTTCGGGTAGTTATTAAACCTATCCCACTCTCTAGATACCCCTTAGCACGTCAAGGAATATTATTTGGGGATCCAGCCATGGAGAAGAGTTTAGACACTAGGAGAAGATAAGGAACACACCCATTATCAAGAAATCACATTAGGATTCTCTTTTTAACCTGTTCCTTAAAACACTAGTGCTTAGGAAATCTATTGGAGGCAGAAGCAGTCAAGGGTAGCTTAGGGTTAGGGTTAGGGTTAGGGCTAGGGTTAGGACACGGCTTAGGGTACGGGTTCGGGTACGGGTTCGTGTACGGCGTAGGGTATGTGTTTGGGTTAGTGTTAGGGTTAGTTTGAAGGTTAGGGCTCGGTTTAGGGTACGGGTTAGGATTAGGGTTCGTGTTAGGGTTAGGGTAGGGGTTAGGGTTAGGGTACGCGTTAGGGATAGGGTAGTTATTAAACCTATCCCACTCTCTAGATACCCCTTAGCACGTCAAGGGATATTATTTGGGGGTCCAGGCATGGAGAAGAGTTTAGACACTAGGAGAAGATAAGGAACACACCCATTATCCTGAAATCACAATAGGATTCTCTTTTTAACCTGTTCCTTAATACACAAGTGCTTAGGAAATCTATTGGAGGCAGAAGCAGTCAAGGGTAGCTTAGGGCTTGGGTTAGGGTTAGGGTTAGGGTTAGTGTTAGGGTTAGGGTTAGGGTACGGCTTAGGGTACGGGTTCGGGTACGGGTTCGGGTACGGCGTAGGGTATGGTTTAGGGTTAGGGTTAGGGTTAGTTTGAGGGTTAGGGCTCGGTTTAGGTTACGGGTTAGGATTAGTGTACGTGTTAAGGTTAGGGTAGAGGTTAGGGTTAGGGTACGCGTTAACGTTAGGGTAGTTATTAAACCTATCCCACTCTCTAGATACCCCTTAGCACGTCAAGGAATATTATTTGGGGGTCCAGCCATGGAGAAGAGTTTAGACACTAGGAGAAGATAAGGAACACACCCATTATCAAGAAATCACATTAGGATTCTCTTTTTAACCTGTTCCTTAAAACACTAGTGCTTAGGAAATCTATTGGAGGCAGAAGCAGTCAAGGGTAGCTTAGGGTTAGGGTTAGGGTTAGGGTTAGGTTTAGGGTACGGCTTAGGGTAAGGGTTCGGGTATGGGTTCGGGTACGGCGTAGGTTATGGGTTAGGGTTAGGGTTAGGGTTAGTTTGAGTGTTAGGGCTCGGTTTAGGGTACGGGTTAGGATTAGTGTACGTGTTAGGGTTAGGGTAGAGGTTAGGGTTAGGGTATGCGTTAGGGTTCGGGTAGTTATTACACCTATCCCACTCTCTAGATACCCCTTAGCACGTCAAGGAATATTATTTGGGGGTCCAGCCATGGAGAAGAGTTTAGACACTAGGAGAAGATAAGGAACACACCCATTATCAAGAAATCACATTAGGATTCTCTTTTTAACCTGTTCCTTAAAACACTAGTGCTTAGGAAATCTATTGGAGGAAGAAGCAGTCAAGGGTAGCTTAGGGTTAGGGTTAGGGTTAGGGTTATTGTTAGGGTACGGCTTAGGATACGGGTTCGGGTACGGGTTCGGGTACGGCGTAGGGTATGGGTTAGGGTTAGGGTTAGGGTTAGTTTGAGGGTTAGGGCTCGGTTTAGTGTACGGGTTAGGATTAGTGTACGTGTTAGGGTTAGGGTAGAGGTTAGGGTTAGGGTATGCGTTAGGGTTAGGGTAGTTATTAAACCTATCCCACTCTCTAGATACCCCTTAGCACGTCAAGGAATATTATTTGGGGGTCCAGCCATGGAGAAGAGTTTAGACACTAGGAGAAGATAAGGAACACACCCATTATCAAGAAATCACATTAGGATTCTCTTTTTAACCTGTTCCTTAAAACACTAGTGCTTAGGAAATCTATTGGAGGCAGAAGCAGTCAAGGGTAGCTTAGGGTTAGGGTTAGGGTTAGGGCTAGGGTTAGGACACGGCTTAGGGTACGGGTTCGGGTACGGGTTCGTGTACGGCGTAGGGTATGGGTTTGGGTTAGTGTTAGGGTTAGTTTGAAGGTTAGGGCTCGGTTTAGGGTACGGGTTAGGATTAGGGTTCGTGTTAGGGTTAGGGTAGGGGTTAGGGTTAGGGTACGCGTTAGGGTTAGGGTAGTTATTAAACCTATCCCACTCTCTAGATACCCCTTAGCACGTCAAGGAATATTATTTGGGGGTCCAGCCATGGAGAAGAGTTTAGACACTAGGAGAAGATAAAGAACACACCCATTATCCTGAAATCACATTAGGATTCTCTATTTAACCTGTTCCTTAATACACTAGTGCTTAGGAAATCTATTGGAGGCAGAAGTAGTCAAGGGTAGCTTAGGGTTAGGGTTACGGTTAGGGTTAGGGTTAGGGTAAGGCTTAGGGTACGGGTTCGGGTACGGCGTAGGGTATGGGTTAGGGTTAGGGTTAGGGTTAGTTTGAGGTTTAGGGCTCGGTTTAGGGTACGGGTTAGGATTAGGGTACGTGTTAGGGTTAGGGTAGGGGTTAGGGTTAGGGTACGCGTTAGGGTTAGGGTAGTTATTAAACCTATCCCACTCTCTAGATACCCCTTAGCACGTCAAGTAATATTATTAGGGGGTCCAGCCATGGAGAAGAGTTTAGACACTAGGAGAAGATAAGGAACACACCCATTATCAAGAAATCACATTAGGATTCTCTTTTTAAACTGTTCCTTAAAACACTAGTGCTTAGGAAATCTATTGGAGGCAGAAGCAGTCAAGGGTAGCTTAGGGTTAGGGTTAGGGTTAGGGTACAGCTTAGGGTACGGGTTCGGGAACGGGTTCGGGTACGGGTTCGGGTACGGCGTAGGGTATGGGTTAGGTTTAGGGTTAGGGTTAGTTTGAGGGTTAGGGCTCGGTTTAGGTTACGGGTTAGGATTAGGGTACGTGTTAGGGTTAGGGTAGGGGTTAGGGTTAGGGTACGCGTTAGGGTTAGGGTAGTTATTAAACCTATCCCACTCTCTAGATACCCCTTAGCACGTCAAGGAATATTATTTGGGGGTCCAGCCATGGAGAAGAGTTTAGACACTAGGAGAAGATAAGGAACACACCCATTATCAAGAAATCACATTAGGATTCTCTTTTTAACCTGTTCCTTAAAACACTAGTGCTTAGGAAATCTATTGGAGGCAAAGCAGTCAAGGGTAGCTTAGGGTTAGGGTTAGGGTTATTGTTAGGGTAAGGCTTAGGGTACGGGTTCGGGTACGGCATAGGGTATGGGTTAGGGTTAGGGTTAGGGTTAGTTTGAGGGTTAGGGCTCGGTTTAGGGTACGGGTTAGGATTAGGGTACGTGTTAGGTTTATGGTAGGGGTTAGGGTTAGGGTACGCGTTAGGGTTAGGGTAGTTATTAAACCTATCCCACTCCCTAGATGCCCCTTAGCACGTCAAGGAATATTATTTGGGGGACCAGCCATGGAGAAGAGTTTAGACACTAGGAGAAGATAAGGAACACACCCATTATCAAGAAATCACATTAGGATTCTCTTTTTAACCTGTTCCTTAAAACACTAGTGCTTAGGAAATCTATTGGAGGCAGAAGCAGTCAAGGGTAGCTTAGGGTTAGGGTTAGGGTTAGGGCTAGAGTTAGGGTACGGCATAGGGTACGGGTTCGGGTACGGGTTCGTGTACGGCGTAGGGTATGGGTTAGAGTTAGGGTTAGGGTTAGTTTGAAGGTTAGGGCTCGGTTTAGGTTTCGGCTTAGGATTAGGGTACGTGTTAGGGTTAGGGTAGGGGTTAGGGTTATGGTACGCGTTAGGGTTAGGGTAGTTATTAAACCTATCCCACTCTCTAGATACCCCTTAGCACGTCAAGGAATATTATTTGGGGGTCCAGCCATGGAGAAGAGTTTAGACACTAGGAGAAGATAAGGAACACACCCATTATCAAGAAATCACATTAGGATTCTCTTTTTAACCTGTTCCTTAAAACACTTGTGCTTAGGAAATCTATTGGAGGCAGAAGCAGTCAAGGGTAGCTTAGGTTTAGGGTTAGGGTTAGGGTTAGGGTTAGCTTTAGGGTACGACTTAGTGTACGGGTTCGGGTACGGGTTCGGGTACGGCGTATGGTATGGGTTAGGGTTAGGGTTAGGTTTAGTTTGAGGGTTAGGGATCGGTTTAGGGTACGGGTTAGGATTAGGGTACGTGTTAGGGTTAGGGTACGCGTTAGGGTTAGGGTAGTTATTAAACCTATCCCACTCTCTAGATACCCCTTAGGACGTCAAGGGATATTATTTGGGGGTCCAGCCATGGAGAAGAGTTTAGACACTAGGAGAAGATAAGGAACACACCCATTATCCTGAAATCACAATAGGATTCTCTTTTTAACCTGTTTCTTAATACACAAGTGCTTAGGAAATCTATTGGAGGCAGAAGCAGTCAAGGGTAGCTTAGGGCTAGGGTTAGGGTTAGGGTTAGGGTTAGCGTTAGGGTTAGGGTTAGGGTACGGCTTAGGGTACGGGTTCGGGTACGGGTTCGGGTACGGCGTAGGGTATGGTTTAGGGTTAGGGTTAGGGTTAGTTTGAGGGTTAGGGCTCGGTTTAGGTTACGGGTTAGGATTAGTGTACGTGTTAAGGTTAGGGTAGAGGTTAGGGTTAGGGTACGCGTTAACGTTAGGGTAGTTATTAAACCTATCCCACTCTCTAGATACCCCTTAGCACGTCAAGGAATATTATTTGGGGGTCCAGCCATGGAGAAGAGTTTAGACACTAGGAGAAGATAAGGAACACACCCATTATCAAGAAATCACATTAGGATTCTCTTTTTAACCTGTTCCTTAAAACACTAGTGCTTAGGAAATCTATTGGAGGCAGAAGCAGTCAAGGGTAGCTTAGGGTTAGGGTTAGGGTTAGGGTTAGGTTTAGGGTACGGCTTAGGGTAAGGGTTCGGGTATGGGTTCGGGTACGGCGTAGGTTATGGGTTAGGGTTAGGGTTAGGGTTAGTTTGAGGGTTAGGGCTCGGTTTAGGGTACGGGTTAGGATTAGTGTACGTGTTAGGGTTAGGGTAGAGGTTAGGGTTAGGGTATGCGTTAGGGTTCGGGTAGTTATTAAACCTATCCCACTCTCTAGATACCCCTTAGCACGTCAAGGAATATTATTTGGGGATCCAGCCATGGAGAAGAGTTTAGACACTAGGAGAAGATAAGGAACACACCCATTATCAAGAAATCACATTAGGATTCTCTTTTTAACCTGTTCCTTAAAACACTAGTGCTTAGGAAATCTATTGGAGGCAGAAGCAGTCAAGGGTAGCTTAGGGTTAGGGTTAGGGTTAGGGCTAGGGTTAGGACACGGCTTAGGGTACGGGTTCGGGTACGGGTTCGTGTACGGCGTAGGGTATGGGTTTGGGTTAGTGTTAGGGTTAGTTTGAAGGTTAGGGCTCGGTTTAGGGTACGGGTTAGGATTAGGGTTCGTGTTAGGGTTAGGGTAGGGGTTAGGGTTAGGGTACGCGTTAGGGATAGGGTAGTTATTAAACCTATCCCACTCTCTAGATACCCCTTAGCACGTCAAGGAATATTATTTGGGGGTCCAGCCATGGAGAAGAGTTTAGACACTAGGAGAAGATAAGGAACACACCCATTATCAAGAAATCACATTAGGATTCTCTTTTTAACCTGTTCCTTAAAACACTAGTGCTTAGGAAATCTATTGGAGGCAGAAGCAGTCAAGGGTAGCTTAGGGTTAGGGTTAGGGTTAGGGTTAGGTTTAGGGTACGGCTTAGGGTAAGGGTTCGGGTATGGGTTCGGGTACGGCGTAGGTTATGGGTTAGGGTTAGGGTTAGGGTTAGTTTGAGGGTTAGGGCTCGGTTTATGGTACGGGTTAGGATTAGTGTACGTGTTAGGGTTAGGGTAGAGGTTAGGGTTAGGGTATGCGTTAGGGTTCGGGTAGTTATTAAACCTATCCCACTCTCTAGATACCCCTTAGCACGTCAAGGAATATTATTTGGGGATCCAGCCATGGAGAAGAGTTTAGACACTAGGAGAAGATAAGGAACACACCCATTATCAAGAAATCACATTAGGATTCTCTTTTTAACCTGTTCCTTAAAACACTAGTGCTTAGGAAATCTATTGGAGGCAGAAGCAGTCAAGGGTAGCTTAGGGTTAGGGTTAGGGTTAGGGCTAGGGTTAGGACACGGCTTAGGGTACGGGTTCGGGTACGGGTTCGTGTACGGCGTAGGGTATGGGTTTGGGTTAGTGTTAGGGTTAGTTTGAAGGTTAGGGCTCGGTTTAGGGTACGGGTTAGGATTAGGGTTCGTGTTAGGGTTAGGGTAGGGGTTAGGGTTAGGGTACGCGTTAGGGATAGGGTAGTTATTAAACCTATCCCACTCTCTAGATACCCCTTAGCACGTCAAGGAATATTATTTGGGGGTCCAGCCATGGAGAAGAGTTTAGACACTAGGAGAAGATAAAGAACACACCCATTATCCTGAAATCACATTAGGATTCTCTTTTTAACCTGTTCCTTAAAACACTAGTGCTTAGGAAATCTATTGGAGGCAGAAGCAGTCAAGGGTAGCTTAGGGTTAGGGTTAGGGTTAGGGTTAGGGTTAGGGTACGGCTTAGGGTACGGGTTCGGGTACGGGTTCGCGTACGGCGTAGGGTATGGGTTAGGGTTAGGGTTAGGGTTAGTTTGAAGGTTAGGGCTCGGTTTAGGGCACGGGTTAGGATTAGGGTTCGTGTTAGGGTTAGGGTAGGGGTTAGGGTTATGGTACGCGTTAAGCTTAGGGTAGTTATTAAACCTATCCCACTCTCTAGATACCCCTTAGCACGTCAAGGAATATTATTTGGGGGTCCAGCCATGGAGAAGAGTTTAGACACTAGGAGAAGATAAGGAACACACCCATTATCCTGAAATCACATTAGGATTCTCTTTTTAACCTGTTCCTTAATACACTAGTGCTTAGGAAATCTATTGGAGGCAGAAGCAGTCAAGGGTAGCTTAGGGTTAGGGTTAGGGTTAGGGTTAGGTTTAGGGTACGGCTTAGGGTACGGGTTCGGGTAAGGGTTCGGGTACGGCGTAGGGTATGGGTTAGGGTTAGGGTTAGGGTTAATTTGAGGGTTAGGGCTCGGTTTAGGTTACGGGTTAGGATTAGTGTACGTGTTAGGGTTAAGGTAGAGGTTAGGGTTAGGGTACGCGTTAGGGTAAGGGTAGTTATTAAACCTATCCCACTCTCTAGATACCCCTTAGCACGTCAAGGAATATTATTTGGGGGTCCAGCCATGGAGAAGAGTTTAGACACTAGGAGAAGATAAGGAACACACCCATTATCAAGAAATCACATTAGGATTCTCTTTTTAACCTGTTCCTTAAAACACTAGTGCTTACGAAATCTATTGGAGGCAGAAGCAGTCAAGGGTAGCTTAGAGTTATGGTTAGGGTTAGGGTTATTGTTAGGGTAAGGCTTAGGGTACGGGTTCGGGTACGGTTTCGGGTACGGTATAGGGTATGGGTTAGGGTTAGGGTTAGGGTTAGTTTGAGGGTTAGGGCTCGGTTTAGGGTACGGGTTAGGATTAGGGTACGTGTTAGGGTTAGGGTAGGGGTTAGGGTTAGAGTACGCGTTAAGGTTAGGGTATTTATTAAACCTATCCCACTCTCTAGATACCCCTTAGCACGTCAAGGAATATTATTTGGGGGTCCAGCCATGGAGAAGAGTTTAGACACTAGGAGAAGATAAGGAACACACCCATTATCAAGAAATCACATTAGGATTCTCTTTTTAACCTGTTCCTTAAAACACTAGTGCTTAGGAAATCTATTGGAGGCAGAAGCAGTCAAGGGTAGCTTAGGGTTAGGGTTAGGGTTAGGGCTAGAGTTAGGGTACGGCATAGGGTACGGGTTCGGGTACGGGTTCGTGTACGGCGTAGGGTATGGGTTAGAGTTAGGGTTAGGGTTAGTTTGAAGGTTAGGGCTCGGTTTAGGTTTCGGGTTAGGATTAGGGTACGTGTTAGGGTTAGGGTAGGGGTTAGGGTTATGGTATGCGTTAGGGTTCGGGTAGTTATTAAACCTATCCCACTCTCTAGATACCCCTTAGCACGTCAAGGAATATTATTTGGGGGTCCAGCCATGGAGAAGAGTTTAGACACTAGGAGAAGATAAGGAACACACCCATTATCAAGAAATCACATTAGGATTCTCTTTTTAACCTGTTCCTTAAAACACTTGTGCTTAGGAAATCTATTGGAGGCAGAAGCAGTCAAGGGTAGCTTAGGTTTAGGGTTAGGGTTAGGGTTAGGGTTAGCTTTAGGGTACGACTTAGTGTACGGGTTCGGGTACGGCGTATGGTATGGGTTAGGGTTAGGGTTAGGTTTAGTTTGAGGGTTAGGGATCGTTTTAGGGTACGGGTTAGGATTAGGGTACGTGTTAGGGTTAGGGTACGCGTTAGGGTTAGGGTAGTTATTAAACCTATCCCACTCTCTAGATACCCCTTAGCACGTCAAGGGATATTATTTGGGGGTCCAGGCATGGAGAAGAGTTTAGACACTAGGAGAAGATAAGGAACACACCCATTATCCTGAAATCACAATAGGATTCTCTTTTTAAACTGTTCCTTAATACACAAGTGCTTAGGAAATCTATTGGAGGCAGAAGCAGTCAAGGGTAGCTTAGGGCTAGGGTTAGGGTTAGGGTTAGGGTTAGTGTTAGGGTTAGGGTTAGGGTACGGCTTAGGGTACGGGTTCGGGTACGGGTTCGGGTACGGCGTAGGGTATGGTTTAGGGTTAGGGTTAGGGTTAGTTTGAGGGTTAGGGCTCGGTTTAGGTTACGGGTTAGGATTAGTGTACGTGTTAAGGTTAGGGTAGAGGTTAGGGTTAGGGTACGCGTTAACGTTAGGGTAGTTATTAAACCTATCCCACTCTCTAGATACCCCTTAGCACGTCAAGGAATATTATTTGGGGGTCCAGCCATGGAGAAGAGTTTAGACACTAGGAGAAGATAAGGAACACACCCATTATCAAGAAATCACATTAGGATTCTCTTTTTAACCTGTTCCTTAAAACACTAGTGCTTAGGAAATCTATTGGAGGCAGAAGCAGTCAAGGGTAGCTTAGGGTTAGGGTTAGGGTTAGGGCTAGGGTTAGGACACGGCTTAGGGTACGGGTTCGGGTACGGGTTCGTGTACGGCGTAGGGTATGGGTTTGGGTTAGTGTTAGGGTTAGTTTGAAGGTTAGGGCTCGGTTTAGGGTACGGGTTAGGATTAGGGTTCGTGTTAGGGTTAGGGTAGGGGTTAGGGTTAGGGTACGCGTTAGGGTTAGGGTAGTTATTAAACCTATCCCACTCTCTAGATACCCCTTAGCACGTCAAGGAATATTATTTGGGGGTCCAGCCATGGAGAAGAGTTTAGACACTAGGAGAAGATAAAGAACACACCCATTATCCTGAAATCACATTAGGATTCTCTATTTAACCTGTTCCTTAATACACTAGTGCTTAGGAAATCTATTGGAGGCAGAAGTAGTCAAGGGTAGCTTAGGGTTAGGGTTACGGTTAGGGTTAGGGTTAGGGTAAGGCTTAGGGTACGGGTTCGGGTACGGCGTAGGGTATGGGTTAGGGTTAGGGTTAGGGTTAGTTTGAGCTTTAGGGCTCGGTTTAGGGTACGGGTTAGGATTAGGGTACGTGTTAGGGTTAGGGTAGGGGTTAGGGTTAGGGTACGCGTTAGGGTTAGGGTAGTTATTAAACCTATCCCACTCTCTAGATACCCCTTAGCACGTCAAGTAATATTATTTGGGGGTCCAGCCATGGAGAAGAGTTTAGACACTAGGAGAAGATAAGGAACACACCCATTATCAAGAAATCACATTAGGATTCTCTTTTTAAACTGTTCCTTAAAACACTAGTGCTTAGGAAATCTATTGGAGGCAGAAGCAGTCAAGGGTAGCTTAGGGTTAGGGTTAGGGTTAGGGTACGGCTTAGGGTACGGGTTCGGGAACGGGTTCGGGTACGGGTTCGGGTACGGCGTAGGGTATGGGTTAGGTTTAGGGTTAGGGTTAGTTTGAGGGTTAGGGCTCGGTTTAGGTTACGGGTTAGGATTAGGGTACGTGTTAGGGTTAGGGTAGGGGTTAGGGTTAGGGTACGCGTTAGGGTTAGGGTAGTTATTAAACCTATCCCACTCTCTAGATACCCCTTAGCACGTCAAGGAATATTATTTGGGGGTCCAGCCATGGAGAAGAGTTTAGACACTAGGAGAAGATAAGGAACACACCCATTATCAAGAAATCACATTAGGATTCTCTTTTTAACCTGTTCCTTAAAACACTAGTGCTTAGGAAATCTATTGGAGGCAAAGCAGTCAAGGGTAGCTTAGGGTTAGGGTTAGGGTTATTGTTAGGGTAAGGCTTAGGGTACGGGTTCGGGTACGGCATAGGGTATGGGTTAGGGTTAGGGTTAGGGTTAGTTTGAGGGTTAGGGCTCGGTTTAGGGTACGGGTTAGGATTAGGGTACGTGTTAGGTTTATGGTAGGGGTTAGGGTTAGGGTACGCGTTAGGGTTAGGGTAGTTATTAATCCTATCCCACTCCCTAGATGCCCCTTAGCACGTCAAGGAATATTATTTGGGGGACCAGCCATGGAGAAGAGTTTAGACACTAGGAGAAGATAAGGAACACACCCATTATCAAGAAATCACATTAGGATTCTCTTTTTAACCTGTTCCTTAAAACACTAGTGCTTAGGAAATCTATTGGAGGCAGAAGCAGTCAAGGGTAGCTTAGGGTTAGGGTTAGGGTTAGGGCTAGAGTTAGGGTACGGCATAGGGTACGGGTTCGGGTACGGGTTCGTGTACGGCGTAGGGTATGGGTTAGAGTTAGGGTTAGGGTTAGTTTGAAGGTTAGGGCTCGGTTTAGGTTTCGGCTTAGGATTAGGGTACGTGTTAGGGTTAGGGTAGGGGTTAGGGTTATGGTACGCGTTAGGGTTAGGGTAGTTATTAAACCTATCCCACTCTCTAGATACCCCTTAGCACGTCAAGGAATATTATTTGGGGGTCCAGCCATGGAGAAGAGTTTAGACACTAGGAGAAGATAAGGAACACACCCATTATCAAGAAATCACATTAGGATTCTCTTTTTAACCTGTTCCTTAAAACACTTGTGCTTAGGAAATCTATTGGAGGCAGAAGCCGTCAAGGGTAGCTTAGGTTTAGGGTTAGGGTTAGGGTTAGGGTTAGCTTTAGGGTACGACTTAGTGTACGGGTTCGGGTACGGGTTCGGGTACGGCGTATGGTATTGGTTAGGGTTAGGGTTAGGTTTAGTTTGAGGGTTAGGGATCGGTTTAGGGTACGGGTTAGGATTAGCGTACGTGTTAGGGTTAGGGTACGCGTTAGGGTTAGGGTAGTTATTAAACCTATCCCACTCTCTAGATACCCCTTAGCACGTCAAGGGATATTATTTGGGGGTCCAGCCATGGAGAAGAGTTTAGACACTAGGAGAAGATAAGGAACACACCCATTATCCTGAAATCACAATAGGATTCTCTTTTTAACCTGTTCCTTAATACACAAGTGCTTAGGAAATCTATTGGAGGCAGAAGCAGTCAAGGGTAGCTTAGGGCTAGGGTTAGGGTTAGGGTTAGGGTTAGCGTTAGGGTTAGGGTTAGGGTACGGCTTAGGGTACGGGTTCGGGTACGGGTTCGGGTACGGCGTAGGGTATGGTTTAGGGTTAGGGTTAGGGTTAGTTTGAGGGTTAGGGCTCGGTTTAGGTTACGGGTTAGGATTAGTGTACGTGTTAAGGTTAGGGTAGAGGTTAGGGTTAGGGTACGCGTTAACGTTAGGGTAGTTATTAAACCTATCCCACTCTTTAGATACCCCTTAGCACGTCAAGGAATATTATTTGGGGGTCCAGCCATGGAGAAGAGTTTAGACACTAGGAGAAGATAAGGAACACACCCATTATCAAGAAATCACATTAGGATTCTCTTTTTAACCTGTTCCTTAAAACACTAGTGCTTAGGAAATCTATTGGAGGCAGAAGCAGTCAAGGGTAGCTTAGGGTTAGGGTTAGGGTTAGGGTTAGGTTTAGGGTACGGCTTAGGGTAAGGGTTCGGGTATGGGTTCGGGTACGGCGTAGGTTATGGGTTAGGGTTAGGGTTAGGGTTAGTTTGAGGGTTAGGGCTCGGTTTAGGGTACGGGTTAGGATTAGTGTACGTGTTAGGGTTAGGGTAGAGGTTAGGGTTAGGGTATGCGTTAGGGTTCGGGTAGTTATTAAACCTATCCCACTCTCTAGATACCCCTTAGCACGTCAAGGAATTTTATTTGGGGATCCAGCCATGGAGAAGAGTTTAGACACTAGGAGAAGATAAGGAACACACCCATTATCAAGAAATCACATTAGGATTCTCTTTTTAACCTGTTCCTTAAAACACTAGTGCTTAGGAAATCTATTGGAGGCAGAAGCAGTCAAGGGTAGCTTAGGGTTAGGGTTAGGGTTATTGTTAGGGTAAGGCTTAGGGTACGGGTTCGGGTACGGGTTCGTGTACGGCGTAGGGTATGGGTTTGGGTTAGGGTTAGGGTTAGTTTGAAGGTTAGGGCTCGGTTTAGGGTACGGGTTAGGATTAGGGTTCGTGTTAGGGTTAGGGTAGGGGTTAGGGTTAGGGTACGCGTTAGGGTTAAGGTAGTTATTAAACCTATCCCACTCTCTAGATACCCCTTAGCACGTCAAGGAATATTATTTGGGGGTCCAGCCATGGAGAAGAGTTTAGACACTAGGAGAAGATAAGGAACACACCCATTATCCTGAAATCACATTAGGATTCTCTTTTTAACCTGTTCCTTAATACACTAGTGCTTAGGAATCTATTGGAGGCAGAAGCAGTCAAGGGTAGCTTAGGGTTAGCGTTACGGTTAGGGTTAGGGTTAGGGTACGGCTTAGGGTACGGGTTCGGGTACGGGTTCGGGTACGGCGTAGGGTATGGGTTAGGGTTAGGGTTAGGGTTAGTTTGAGGGTTAGGGCTCGGTTTAGGGTACGGGTTAGGATTAGTGTACGTGTTAGGGTTAGGGTAGAGGTTAGGGTTAGGGTACGCGTTAGGGTTAGGGTAGTTATTAAACCTATCCCACTCTCTAGATACCCCTTAGCACGTCAAGGAATATTATTTGGGGGTCCAGCCATGGAGAAGAGTTTAGACACTAGGAGAAGATAAGGAACACACCCATTATCAAGAAATCACATTAGGATTCTCTTTTTAACCTGTTCCTTAAAACACTAGTGCTTAGGAAATCTATTGGAGGCAGAAGCAGTCAAGGGTAGCTTAGGGTTAGGGTTAGGGTTAGGGCTAGGGTTAGGACACGGCTTAGGGTACGGGTTCGGGTACGGGTTCGTGTACGGCATAGGATATGGGTTTGGGTTAGTGTTAGGGTTAGTTTGAAGGTTAGGGCTCGGTTTAGGGTACGGGTTAGGATTAGGGTTCGTGTTAGGGTTAGGGTAGGGGTTAGGGTTAGGGTACGCATTAGGGATAGGGTAGTTATTAAACCTATCCCACTCTCTAGATACCCCTTAGCACGTCAAGGAATATTATTTGGGGGTCCAGCCATGGAGAAGAGTTTAGACACTAGGAGAAGATAAAGAACACACCCATTATCCTGAAATCACATTAGGATTCTCTTTTTAACCTGTTCCTTAATACACTAGTGCTTAGGAAATCTATTGGAGGCAGAAGTAGTCAAGGGTAGCTTAGTGTTAGGGTTACGGTTAGGGTTAGGGTTAGGGTACGGCTTAGGGTACGGGTTCGGGTACGGCGTAGGGTATGGGTTAGGGTTAGGGTTAGGGTTAGTTTGAGGTTTAGGGCTCGGTTTAGGGTACGGGTTAGGATTAGGGTACGTGTTAGGGTTAGGGTAGGGGTTAGGGTTAGGGTACGCGTTAGGGTTAGGGTAGTTATTAAACCTATCCCACTCTCTAGATACCCCTTAGCACGTCAAGGAATATTATTTGGGGGTCCAGCCATGGAGAAGAGTTTAGACACTAGGAGAAGATAAGGAACACACCCATTATCAAGAAATCACATTAGGATTCTCTTTTTAACCTGTTCCTTAAAACACTAGTGCTTAGGAAATCTATTGGAGGCAGAAGCAGTCAAGGGTAGCTTAGGGTTAGGGTTAGGGTTAGGGTACGGCTTAGGGTACGGGTTCGGGAACGGGTTCGGGTACGGGTTCGGGTACGGCGTAGGGTATGGGTTAGTGTTAGGGTTAGGGTTAGTTTGAGGGTTAGGGCTCCGTTTAGGGTACGGGTTAGGATTAGGGTACGTGTTAGGGTTAGGGTAGGGGTTAGGGTTAGGGTACGCGTTAGGGTTAGGGTAGTTACTAAACCTATCCCATTCTCTAGATACCCCTTAGCACGTCAAGGAATATTATTTGGGGGTCCAGCCATGGAGAAGAGTTTAGACACTAGGAGAAGATAAGAACACACCCATTATCAAGAAATCACATTAGGATTCTCTTTTTAACCTGTTCCTTAAAACACTAGTGCTTAGGAAATCTATTGGAGGCAGAAGCAGTCAAGGGTAGCTTAGGGTTAGGGTTAGGGTTAGGGCTAGGGTTAGGACACGGCTTAGGGTACGGGTTCGGGTACGGGTTCGTGTACGGCGTAGGGTATGGGTTTGGGTTAGGGTTAGGATTAGTTTGAAGGTTAGGGCTCGGTTTAGGGTACGGGTTAGGATTAGGGTTCGTGTTAGGGTTAGGGTAGGGGTTAGGGTTAGGGTACGCGTTAGGGTTAGGGTAGTTATTAAACCTATCCCACTCTCTAGATACCCCTTAGCACGTCAAGGAATATTATTTGGGGATCCAGCCATGGAGAAGAGTTTAGACACTAGGAGAAGATAAGGAACACACCCATTATCCTGAAATCACATTAGGATTCTCTTTTTAACCTGTTCCTTAATACACTAGTGCTTAGGAAATCTATTGGAGGCAGAAGCAGTCAAGGGTAGCTTAGGGTTAGGGTTAGGGTTAGGGCTAGGGTTAGGACACGGCTTAGGGTACGGGTTCGGGTACGGGTTCATGTACGGCGTAGGGTATGGGTTTGGGTTAGGTTTAGGGTTAGTTTGAAGGTTAGGGCTCGGTTTAGGGTACGGGTTAGGATTAGGGTACTTGTTAGGGTTAGGGTAGGGGTTAGGGTTAGGGTACGCGTTAGGGTTAGGGTAGTTATTAAACCTATCCCACTCTCTAGATACCCCTTAGCACGTCAAGGAATATTATTTGGGGGTCCAGCCATGGAGAAGAGTTTAG
This sequence comes from Eschrichtius robustus, assembly GCF_028021215.1. Lineage (NCBI taxonomy): Eukaryota > Metazoa > Chordata > Mammalia > Artiodactyla > Eschrichtiidae > Eschrichtius > Eschrichtius robustus. The sequence continues at coordinate 5,971,506 of NW_027175261.1, forward strand.
ACACTAGGAGAAGATAAGGAACACACCCATTAGCAAGAAATCACATTAGGATTCTGTTTTTAACCTGTTCCTTAAAACACTAGTGCTTAGGAAATCTATTGGAGGCAGAAGCAGTCAAGGGTAGCTTAGGGTTAGGGTTAGGTTTAGGGTTAGGGTTAGGGTTAGGGTTAGGGTTAGGGTACGGCTTAGTGTACGGGTTCGGGTATGGCGTAGGGTATGGGTTAGGGTTAGGGTTAGGGTTAGTTTGAGGGTTAGGGCTCGGTTTAGGTTACGGGTTAGGATTAGGGTACGTCTTAGGGTTAGGATAGCGGTTAGGGTTAGGGTACGCGTTAGGGTTAGGGTAGTTATTAAACCTATCCCACTCTCTAGATAACCCTTAGCACGTCAAGGAATATTATTTGGGGGTCCAGCCATGGAGAAGAGTTTAGACACTAGGAGAAGATAAGGAACACACCCATTATCAAGAAATCACATTAGGATTCTCTTTTTAACCTGTTCCTTAAAACACTAGTGCTTAGGAAATCTATTGGAGGCAGAAGCAGTCAAGGGTAGCTTAGGGTTAGGGTTAGGGTTAGGGCTAGGGTTAGGACACGGCTTAGGGTACGGGTTCGGGTACGGGTTCGTGTACGGCGTAGGGTATGGGTTTGGGTTAGTGTTAGGGTTAGTTTGAAGGTTAGGGCTCGGTTTAGGGTACGGGTTAGGATTAGGGTTCGTGTTAGGGTGAGGGTAGGGGTTAGGGTTAGGGTACGCGTTAGGGTTAGGGTAGTTATTAAACCTATCCCACTCTCTAGATACCCCTTAGCACGTCAAGGAATATTATTTGGGGGTCCAGCCATGGAGAAGAGTTTAGACACTAGGAGAAGATAAAGAACACACCCATTATCCTGAAATCACATTAGGATTCTCTATTTAACCTGTTCCTTAATACACTAGTGCTTAGGAAATCTATTGGAGGCAGAAGTAGTCAAGGGTAGCTTAGGGTTAGGGTTACGGTTAGGGTTAGGGTTAGGGTAAGGCTTAGGGTACGGGTTCGGGTACGGCGTAGGGTATGGGTTAGGGTTAGGGTTAGGGTTAGTTTGAGGTTTAGGGCTCGGTTTAGGGTACGGGTTAGGATTAGGGTACGTGTTAGGGTTAGGGTAGGGGTTAGGGTTAGGGTACGCGTTAGGGTTAGGGTAGTTATTAAACCTATCCCACTCTCTAGATACCCCTTAGCACGTCAAGTAATATTATTAGGGGGTCCAGCCATGGAGAAGAGTTTAGACACTAGGAGAAGATAAGGAACACACCCATTATCAAGAAATCACATTAGGATTCTCTTTTTAAACTGTTCCTTAAAACACTAGTGCTTAGGAAATCTATTGGAGGCAGAAGCAGTCAAGGGTAGCTTAGGGTTAGGGTTAGGGTTAGGGTACAGCTTAGGGTACGGGTTCGGGAACGGGTTCGGGTACGGGTTCGGGTACGGCGTAGGGTATGTGTTAGGTTTAGGGTTAGGGTTAGTTTGAGGGTTAGGGCTCGGTTTAGGTTACGGGTTAGGATTAGGGTACGTGTTAGGGTTAGGGTAGGGGTTAGGGTTAGGGTACGCGTTAGGGTTAGGGTAGTTATTAAACCTATCCCACTCTCTAGATACCCCTTAGCACGTCAAGGAATATTATTTGGGGGTCCAGCCATGGAGAAGAGTTTAGACACTAGGAGAAGATAAGGAACACACCCATTATCAAGAAATCACATTAGGATTCTCTTTTTAACCTGTTCCTTAAAACACTAGTGCTTAGGAAATCTATTGGAGGCAAAGCAGTCAAGGGTAGCTTAGGGTTAGGGTTAGGGTTATTGTTAGGGTAAGGCTTAGGGTACGGGTTCGGGTACGGCATAGGGTATGGGTTAGGGTTAGGGTTAGGGTTAGTTTGAGGGTTAGGGCTCGGTTTAGGGTACGGGTTAGGATTAGGGTACGTGTTAGGTTTATGGTAGGGGTTAGGGTTAGGGTACGCGTTAGGGTTAGGGTAGTTATTAAACCTATCCCACTCCCTAGATGCCCCTTAGCACGTCAAGGAATATTATTTGGGGGACCAGCCATGGAGAAGAGTTTAGACACTAGGAGAAGATAAGGAACACACCCATTATCAAGAAATCACATTAGGATTCTCTTTTTAACCTGTTCCTTAAAACACTAGTGCTTAGGAAATCTATTGGAGGCAGAAGCAGTCAAGGGTAGCTTAGGGTTAGGGTTAGGGTTAGGGCTAGAGTTAGGGTACGGCATAGGGTACGGGTTCGGGTACGGGTTCGTGTACGGCGTAGGGTATGGGTTAGAGTTAGGGTTAGGGTTAGTTTGAAGGTTAGGGCTCGGTTTAGGTTTCGGCTTAGGATTAGGGTACGTGTTAGGGTTAGGGTAGGGGTTAGGGTTATGGTACGCGTTAGGGTTAGGGTAGTTATTAAACCTATCCCACTCTCTAGATACCCCTTAGCACGTCAAGGAATATTATTTGGGGGTCCAGCCATGGAGAAGAGTTTAGACACTAGGAGAAGATAAGGAACACACCCATTATCAAGAAATCACATTAGGATTCTCTTTTTAACCTGTTCCTTAAAACACTTGTGCTTAGGAAATCTATTGGAGGCAGAAGCAGTCAAGGGTAGCTTAGGTTTAGGGTTAGGGTTAGGGTTAGGGTTAGCTTTAGGGTACGACTTAGTGTACGGGTTCGGGTACGGGTTCGGGTACGGCGTATGGTATGGGTTAGGGTTAGGGTTAGGTTTAGTTTGAGGGTTAGGGATCGGTTTAGGGTACGGGTTAGGATTAGGGTACGTGTTAGGGTTAGGGTACGCGTTAGGGTTAGGGTAGTTATTAAACCTATCCCACTCTCTAGATACCCCTTAGCACGTCAAGGGATATTATTTGGGGGTCCAGCCATGGAGAAGAGTTTAGACACTAGGAGAAGATAAGGAACACACCCATTATCCTGAAATCACAATAGGATTCTCTTTTTAACCTGTTTCTTAATACACAAGTGCTTAGGAAATCTATTGGAGGCAGAAGCAGTCAAGGGTAGCTTAGGGCTAGGGTTAGGGTTAGGGTTAGGGTTAGCGTTAGGGTTAGGGGTAGGGTACGGCTTAGGGTACGGGTTCGGGTACGGGTTCGGGTACGGCGTAGGGTATGGTTTAGGGTTAGGGTTAGGGTTAGTTTGAGGGTTAGGGCTCGGTTTAGGTTACGGGTTAGGATTAGTGTACGTGTTAAGGTTAGGGTAGAGGTTAGGGTTAGGGTACGCGTTAACGTTAGGGTAGTTATTAAACCTATCCCACTCTCTAGATACCCCTTAGCACGTCAAGGAATATTATTTGGGGGTCCAGCCATGGAGAAGAGTTTAGACACTAGGAGAAGATAAGGAACACACCCATTATCAAGAAATCACATTAGGATTCTCTTTTTAACCTGTTCCTTAAAACACTAGTGCTTAGGAAATCTATTGGAGGCAGAAGCAGTCAAGGGTAGCTTAGGGTTAGGGTTAGGGTTAGGGTTAGGTTTAGGGTACGGCTTAGGGTAAGGGTTCGGGTATGGGTTCGGGTACGGCGTAGGTTATGGGTTAGGGTTAGGGTTAGGGTTAGTTTGAGGGTTAGGGCTCGGTTTAGGGTACGGGTTAGGATTAGTGTACGTGTTAGGGTTAGGGTAGAGGTTAGGGTTAGGGTATGCGTTAGGGTTCGGGTAGTTATTAAACCTATCCCACTCTCTAGATACCCCTTAGCACGTCAAGGAATATTATTTGGGGATCCAGCCATGGAGAAGAGTTTAGACACTAGGAGAAGATAAGGAACACACCCATTATCAAGAAATCACATTAGGATTCTCTTTTTAACCTGTTCCTTAAAACACTAGTGCTTAGGAAATCTATTGGAGGCAGAAGCAGTCAAGGGTAGCTTAGGGTTAGGGTTAGGGTTAGGGCTAGGGTTAGGACACGGCTTAGGGTACGGGTTCGGGTACGGGTTCGTGTACGGCGTAGGGTATGGGTTTGGGTTAGTGTTAGGGTTAGTTTGAAGGTTAGGGCTCGGTTTAGGGTACGGGTTAGGATTAGGGTTCGTGTTAGGGTTAGGGTAGGGGTTAGGGTTAGGGTACGCGTTAGGGATAGGGTAGTTATTAAACCTATCCCACTCTCTAGATACCCCTTAGCACGTCAAGGAATATTATTTGGGGGTCCAGCCATGGAGAAGAGTTTAGACACTAGGAGAAGATAAGGAACACACCCATTATCAAGAAATCACATTAGGATTCTCTTTTTAACCTGTTCCTTAAAACACTAGTGCTTAGGAAATCTATTGGAGGCAGAAGCAGTCAAGGGTAGCTTAGGGTTAGGGTTAGGGTTAGGGTTAGGTTTAGGGTACGGCTTAGGGTAAGGGTTCGGGTATGGGTTCGGGTACGGCGTAGGTTATGGGTTAGGGTTAGGGTTAGGGTTAGTTTGAGGGTTAGGGCTCGGTTTAGGGTACGGGTTAGGATTAGTGTACGTGTTAGGGTTAGGGTAGAGGTTAGGGTTAGGGTATGCGTTAGAGTTCGGGTAGTTATTAAACCTATCCCACTCTCTAGATACCCCTTAGCACGTCAAGGAATATTATTTGGGGATCCAGCCATGGAGAAGAGTTTAGACACTAGGAGAAGATAAGGAACACACCCATTATCAAGAAATCACATTAGGATTCTCTTTTTAACCTGTTCCTTAAAACACTAGTGCTTAGGAAATCTATTGGAGGCAGAAGCAGTCAAGGGTAGCTTAGGGTTAGGGTTAGGGTTAGGGCTAGGGTTAGGACACGGCTTAGGGTACGGGTTCGGGTACGGGTTCGTGTACGGCGTAGGGTATGGGTTTGGGTTAGTGTTAGGGTTAGTTTGAAGGTTAGGGCTCGGTTTAGGGTACGGGTTAGGATTAGGGTTCGTGTTAGGGTTAGGGTAGGGGTTAGGGTTAGGGTACGCGTTAGGGATAGGGTAGTTATTAAACCTATCCCACTCTCTAGATACCCCTTAGCACGTCAAGGAATATTATTTGGGGGTCCAGCCATGGAGAAGAGTTTAGACACTAGGAGAAGATAAAGAACACACCCATTATCCTGAAATCACATTAGGATTCTCTTTTTAACCTGTTCCTTAAAACACTAGTGCTTAGGAAATCTATTGGAGGCAGAAGCAGTCAAGGGTAGCTTAGGGTTAGGGTTAGGGTTAGGGTTAGGGTTAGGGTACGGCTTAGGGTACGGGTTCGGGTACGGGTTCGCGTACGGCGTAGGGTATGGGTTAGGGTTAGGGTTAGGGTTAGTTTGAAGGTTAGGGCTCGGTTTAGGGCACGGGTTAGGATTAGGGTTCGTGTTAGGGTTAGGGTAGGGGTTAGGGTTATGGTACGCGTTAAGCTTAGGGTAGTTATTAAACCTATCCCACTCTCTAGATACCCCTTAGCACGTCAAGGAATATTATTTGGGGGTCCAGCCATGGAGAAGAGTTTAGACACTAGGAGAAGATAAGGAACACACCCATTATCCTGAAATCACATTAGGATTCTCTTTTTAACCTGTTCCTTAATACACTAGTGCTTAGGAAATCTATTGGAGGCAGAAGCAGTCAAGGGTAGCTTAGGGTTAGGGTTAGGGTTAGGGTTAGGTTTAGGGTACGGCTTAGGGTACGGGTTCGGGTAAGGGTTCGGGTACGGCGTAGGGTATGGGTTAGGGTTAGGGTTAGGGTTAATTTGAGGGTTAGGGCTCGGTTTAGGTTACGGGTTAGGATTAGTGTACGTGTTAGGGTTAAGGTAGAGGTTAGGGTTAGGGTACGCGTTAGGGTAAGGGTAGTTATTAAACCTATCCCACTCTCTAGATACCCCTTAGCACGTCAAGGAATATTATTTGGGGGTCCAGCCATGGAGAAGAGTTTAGACACTAGGAGAAGATAAGGAACACACCCATTATCAAGAAATCACATTAGGATTCTCTTTTTAACCTGTTCCTTAAAACACTAGTGCTTACGAAATCTATTGGAGGCAGAAGCAGTCAAGGGTAGCTTAGAGTTATGGTTAGGGTTAGGGTTATTGTTAGGGTAAGGCTTAGGGTACGGGTTCGGGTACGGTTTCGGGTACGGTATAGGGTATGGGTTAGGGTTAGGGTTAGGGTTAGTTTGAGGGTTAGGGCTCGGTTTAGGGTACGGGTTAGGATTAGGGTACGTGTTAGGGTTAGGGTAGGGGTTAGGGTTAGAGTACGCGTTAAGGTTAGGGTATTTATTAAACCTATCCCACTCTCTAGATACCCCTTAGCACGTCAAGGAATATTATTTGGGGGTCCAGCCATGGAGAAGAGTTTAGACACTAGGAGAAGATAAGGAACACACCCATTATCAAGAAATCACATTAGGATTCTCTTTTTAACCTGTTCCTTAAAACACTAGTGCTTAGGAAATCTATTGGAGGCAGAAGCAGTCAAGGGTAGCTTAGGGTTAGGGTTAGGGTTAGGGCTAGAGTTAGGGTACGGCATAGGGTACGGGTTCGGGTACGGGTTCGTGTACGGCGTAGGGTATGGGTTAGAGTTAGGGTTAGGGTTAGTTTGAAGGTTAGGGCTCGGTTTAGGTTTCGGCTTAGGATTAGGGTACGTGTTAGGGTTAGGGTAGGGGTTAGGGTTATGGTATGCGTTAGGGTTAGGGTAGTTATTAAACCTATCCCACTCTCTAGATACCCCTTAGCACGTCAAGGAATATTATTTGGGGGTCCAGCCATGGAGAAGAGTTTAGACACTAGGAGAAGATAAGGAACACACCCATTATCAAGAAATCACATTAGGATTCTCTTTTTAACCTGTTCCTTAAAACACTTGTGCTTAGGAAATCTATTGGAGGCAGAAGCAGTCAAGGGTAGCTTAGGTTTAGGGTTAGGGTTAGGGTTAGGGTTAGCTTTAGGGTACGACTTAGTGTACGGGTTCGGGTACGGCGTATGGTATGGGTTAGGGTTAGGGTTAGGTTTAGTTTGAGGGTTAGGGATCGTTTTAGGGTACGGGTTAGGATTAGGGTACGTGTTAGGGTTAGGGTACGCGTTAGGGTTAGGGTAGTTATTAAACCTATCCCACTCTCTAGATACCCCTTAGCACGTCAAGGGATATTATTTGGGGGTCCAGGCATGGAGAAGAGTTTAGACACTAGGAGAAGATAAGGAACACACCCATTATCCTGAAATCACAATAGGATTCTCTTTTTAAACTGTTCCTTAATACACAAGTGCTTAGGAAATCTATTGGAGGCAGAAGCAGTCAAGGGTAGCTTAGGGCTAGGGTTAGGGTTAGGGTTAGGGTTAGTGTTAGGGTTAGGGTTAGGGTACGGCTTAGGGTACGGGTTCGGGTACGGGTTCGGGTACGGCGTAGGGTATGGTTTAGGGTTAGGGTTAGGGTTAGTTTGAGGGTTAGGGCTCGGTTTAGGTTACGGGTTAGGATTAGTGTACGTGTTAAGGTTAGGGTAGAGGTTAGGGTTAGGGTACGCGTTAACGTTAGGGTAGTTATTAAACCTATCCCACTCTCTAGATACCCCTTAGCACGTCAAGGAATATTATTTGGGGGTCCAGCCATGGAGAAGAGTTTAGACACTAGGAGAAGATAAGGAACACACCCATTATCAAGAAATCACATTAGGATTCTCTTTTTAACCTGTTCCTTAAAACACTAGTGCTTAGGAAATCTATTGGAGGCAGAAGCAGTCAAGGGTAGCTTAGGGTTAGGGTTAGGGTTAGGGCTAGGGTTAGGACACGGCTTAGGGTACGGGTTCGGGTACGGGTTCGTGTACGGCGTAGGGTATGGGTTTGGGTTAGTGTTAGGGTTAGTTTGAAGGTTAGGGCTCGGTTTAGGGTACGGGTTAGGATTAGGGTTCGTGTTAGGGTTAGGGTAGGGGTTAGGGTTAGGGTACGCGTTAGGGTTAGGGTAGTTATTAAACCTATCCCACTCTCTAGATACCCCTTAGCACGTCAAGGAATATTATTTGGGGGTCCAGCCATGGAGAAGAGTTTAGACACTAGGAGAAGATAAAGAACACACCCATTATCCTGAAATCACATTAGGATTCTCTATTTAACCTGTTCCTTAATACACTAGTGCTTAGGAAATCTATTGGAGGCAGAAGTAGTCAAGGGTAGCTTAGGGTTAGGGTTACGGTTAGGGTTAGGGTTAGGGTAAGGCTTAGGGTACGGGTTCGGGTACGGCGTAGGGTATGGGTTAGGGTTAGGGTTAGGGTTAGTTTGAGGTTTAGGGCTCGGTTTAGGGTACGGGTTAGGATTAGGGTACGTGTTAGGGTTAGGGTAGGGGTTAGGGTTAGGGTACGCGTTAGGGTTAGGGTAGTTATTAAACCTATCCCACTCTCTAGATACCCCTTAGCACGTCAAGTAATATTATTTGGGGGTCCAGCCATGGAGAAGAGTTTAGACACTAGGAGAAGATAAGGAACACACCCATTATCAAGAAATCACATTAGGATTCTCTTTTTAAACTGTTCCTTAAAACACTAGTGCTTAGGAAATCTATTGGAGGCAGAAGCAGTCAAGGGTAGCTTAGGGTTAGGGTTAGGGTTAGGGTACGGCTTAGGGTACGGGTTCGGGAACGGGTTCGGGTACGGGTTCGGGTACGGCGTAGGGTATGGGTTAGGTTTAGGGTTAGGGTTAGTTTGAGGGTTAGGGCTCGGTTTAGGTTACGGGTTAGGATTAGGGTACGTGTTAGGGTTAGGGTAGGGGTTAGGGTTAGGGTACGCGTTAGGGTTAGGGTAGTTATTAAACCTATCCCACTCTCTAGATACCCCTTAGCACGTCAAGGAATATTATTTGGGGGTCCAGCCATGGAGAAGAGTTTAGACACTAGGAGAAGATAAGGAACACACCCATTATCAAGAAATCACATTAGGATTCTCTTTTTAACCTGTTCCTTAAAACACTAGTGCTTAGGAAATCTATTGGAGGCAAAGCAGTCAAGGGTAGCTTAGGGTTAGGGTTAGGGTTATTGTTAGGGTAAGGCTTAGGGTACGGGTTCGGGTACGGCATAGGGTATGGGTTAGGGTTAGGGTTAGGGTTAGTTTGAGGGTTAGGGCTCGGTTTAGGGTACGGGTTAGGATTAGGGTACGTGTTAGGTTTATGGTAGGGGTTAGGGTTAGGGTACGCGTTAGGGTTAGGGTAGTTATTAATCCTATCCCACTCCCTAGATGCCCCTTAGCACGTCAAGGAATATTATTTGGGGGACCAGCCATGGAGAAGAGTTTAGACACTAGGAGAAGATAAGGAACACACCCATTATCAAGAAATCACATTAGGATTCTCTTTTTAACCTGTTCCTTAAAACACTAGTGCTTAGGAAATCTATTGGAGGCAGAAGCAGTCAAGGGTAGCTTAGGGTTAGGGTTAGGGTTAGGGCTAGAGTTAGGGTACGGCATAGGGTACGGGTTCGGGTACGGGTTCGTGTACGGCGTAGGGTATGGGTTAGAGTTAGGGTTAGGGTTAGTTTGAAGGTTAGGGCTCGGTTTAGGTTTCGGCTTAGGATTAGGGTACGTGTTAGGGTTAGGGTAGGGGTTAGGGTTATGGTACGCGTTAGGGTTAGGGTAGTTATTAAACCTATCCCACTCTCTAGATACCCCTTAGCACGTCAAGGAATATTATTTGGGGGTCCAGCCATGGAGAAGAGTTTAGACACTAGGAGAAGATAAGGAACACACCCATTATCAAGAAATCACATTAGGATTCTCTTTTTAACCTGTTCCTTAAAACACTTGTGCTTAGGAAATCTATTGGAGGCAGAAGCAGTCAAGGGTAGCTTAGGTTTAGGGTTAGGGTTAGGGTTAGGGTTAGCTTTAGGGTACGACTTAGTGTACGGGTTCGGGTACGGGTTCGGGTACGGCGTATGGTATGGGTTAGGGTTAGGGTTAGGTTTAGTTTGAGGGTTAGGGATCGGTTTAGGGTACGGGTTAGGATTAGCGTACGTGTTAGGGTTAGGGTACGCGTTAGGGTTAGGGTAGTTATTAAACCTATCCCACTCTCTAGATACCCCTTAGCACGTCAAGGGATATTATTTGGGGGTCCAGCCATGGAGAAGAGTTTAGACACTAGGAGAAGATAAGGAACACACCCATTATCCTGAAATCACAATAGGATTCTCTTTTTAACCTGTTCCTTAATACACAAGTGCTTAGGAAATCTATTGGAGGCAGAAGCAGTCAAGGGTAGCTTAGGGCTAGGGTTAGGGTTAGGGTTAGGGTTAGCGTTAGGGTTAGGGTTAGGGTACGGCTTAGGGTACGGGTTCGGGTACGGGTTCGGGTACGGCGTAGGGTATGGTTTAGGGTTAGGGTTAGGGTTAGTTTGAGGGTTAGGGCTCGGTTTAGGTTACGGGTTAGGATTAGTGTACGTGTTAAGGTTAGGGTAGAGGTTAGGGTTAGGGTACGCGTTAACGTTAGGGTAGTTATTAAACCTATCCCACTCTTTAGATACCCCTTAGCACGTCAAGGAATATTATTTGGGGGTCCAGCCATGGAGAAGAGTTTAGACACTAGGAGAAGATAAGGAACACACCCATTATCAAGAAATCACATTAGGATTCTCTTTTTAACCTGTTCCTTAAAACACTAGTGCTTAGGAAATCTATTGGAGGCAGAAGCAGTCAAGGGTAGCTTAGGGTTAGGGTTAGGGTTAGGGTTAGGTTTAGGGTACGGCTTAGGGTAAGGGTTCGGGTATGGGTTCGGGTACGGCGTAGGTTATGGGTTAGGGTTAGGGTTAGGGTTAGTTTGAGGGTTAGGGCTCGGTTTAGGGTACGGGTTAGGATTAGTGTACGTGTTAGGGTTAGGGTAGAGGTTAGGGTTAGGGTATGCGTTAGGGTTCGGGTAGTTATTAAACCTATCCCACTCTCTAGATACCCCTTAGCACGTCAAGGAATATTATTTGGGGATCCAGCCATGGAGAAGAGTTTAGACACTAGGAGAAGATAAGGAACACACCCATTATCAAGAAATCACATTAGGATTCTCTTTTTAACCTGTTCCTTAAAACACTAGTGCTTAGGAAATCTATTGGAGGCAGAAGCAGTCAAGGGTAGCTTAGGGTTAGGGTTAGGGTTATTGTTAGGGTAAGGCTTAGGGTACGGGTTCGGGTACGGGTTCGTGTACGGCGTAGGGTATGGGTTTGGGTTAGGGTTAGGGTTAGTTTGAAGGTTAGGGCTCGGTTTAGGGTACGGGTTAGGATTAGGGTTCGTGTTAGGGTTAGGGTAGGGGTTAGGGTTAGGGTACGCGTTAGGGTTAAGGTAGTTATTAAACCTATCCCACTCTCTAGATACCCCTTAGCACGTCAAGGAATATTATTTGGGGGTCCAGCCATGGAGAAGAGTTTAGACACTAGGAGAAGATAAGGAACACACCCATTATCCTGAAATCACATTAGGATTCTCTTTTTAACCTGTTCCTTAATACACTAGTGCTTAGGAATCTATTGGAGGCAGAAGCAGTCAAGGGTAGCTTAGGGTTAGCGTTACGGTTAGGGTTAGGGTTAGGGTACGGCTTAGGGTACGGGTTCGGGTACGGGTTCGGGTACGGCGTAGGGTATGGGTTAGGGTTAGGGTTAGGGTTAGTTTGAGGGTTAGGGCTCGGTTTAGGGTACGGGTTAGGATTAGTGTACGTGTTAGGGTTAGGGTAGAGGTTAGGGTTAGGGTACGCGTTAGGGTTAGGGTAGTTATTAAACCTATCCCACTCTCTAGATACCCCTTAGCACGTCAAGGAATATTATTTGGGGGTCCAGCCATGGAGAAGAGTTTAGACACTAGGAGAAGATAAGGAACACACCCATTATCAAGAAATCACATTAGGATTCTCTTTTTAACCTGTTCCTTAAAACACTAGTGCTTAGGAAATCTATTGGAGGCAGAAGCAGTCAAGGGTAGCTTAGGGTTAGGGTTAGGGTTAGGGCTAGGGTTAGGACACGGCTTAGGGTACGGGTTCGGGTACGGGTTCGTGTACGGCGTAGGATATGGGTTTGGGTTAGTGTTAGGGTTAGTTTGAAGGTTAGGGCTCGGTTTAGGGTACGGGTTAGGATTAGGGTTCGTGTTAGGGTTAGGGTAGGGGTTAGGGTTAGGGTACGCATTAGGGATAGGGTAGTTATTAAACCTATCCCACTCTCTAGATACCCCTTAGCACGTCAAGGAATATTATTTGGGGGTCCAGCCATGGAGAAGAGTTTAGACACTAGGAGAAGATAAAGAACACACCCATTATCCTGAAATCACATTAGGATTCTCTTTTTAACCTGTTCCTTAATACACTAGTGCTTAGGAAATCTATTGGAGGCAGAAGTAGTCAAGGGTAGCTTAGTGTTAGGGTTACGGTTAGGGTTAGGGTTAGGGTACGGCTTAGGGTACGGGTTCGGGTACGGGTTCGGGTACGGCGTAGGGTATGGGTTTGGGTTAGTGTTAGGGTTAGTTTGAAGGTTAGGGCTCGGTTTAGGGTACGGGTTAGGATTAGGGTTCGTGTTAGGGTTAGGGTAGGGGTTAGGGTTAGGGTACGCATTAGGGATAGGGTAGTTATTAAACCTATCCCACTCTCTAGATACCCCTTAGCACGTCAAGGAATATTATTTGGGGGTCCAGCCATGGAGAAGAGTTTAGACACTAGGAGAAGATAAGGAACACACCCATTATCCTGAAATCACATTAGGATTCTCTTTTTAACCTGTTCCTTAATACACTAGTGCTTAGGAATCTATTGGAGGCAGAAGCAGTCAAGGGTAGCTTAGGGTTAGCGTTACGGTTAGGGTTAGGGTTAGGGTACGGCTTAGGGTACGGGTTCGGGTACGGGTTCGGGTACGGCGTAGGGTATGGGTTAGGGTTAGGGTTAGGGTTAGTTTGAGGGTTAGGGCTCGGTTTAGGGTACGGGTTAGGATTAGTGTACGTGTTAGGGTTAGGGTAGAGGTTAGGGTTAGGGTACGCGTTAGGGTTAGGGTAGTTATTAAACCTATCCCACTCTCTAGATACCCCTTAGCACGTCAAGGAATATTATTTGGGGGTCCAGCCATGGAGAAGAGTTTAGACACTAGGAGAAGATAAGGAACACACCCATTATCAAGAAATCACATTAGGATTCTCTTTTTAACCTGTTCCTTAAAACACTAGTGCTTAGGAAATCTATTGGAGGCAGAAGCAGTCAAGGGTAGCTTAGGGTTAGGGTTAGGGTTAGGGCTAGGGTTAGGACACGGCTTAGGGTACGGGTTCGGGTACGGGTTCGTGTACGGCGTAGGATATGGGTTTGGGTTAGTGTTAGGGTTAGTTTGAAGGTTAGGGCTCGGTTTAGGGTACGGGTTAGGATTAGGGTTCGTGTTAGGGTTAGGGTAGGGGTTAGGGTTAGGGTACGCATTAGGGATAGGGTAGTTATTAAACCTATCCCACTCTCTAGATACCCCTTAGCACGTCAAGGAATATTATTTGGGGGTCCAGCCATGGAGAAGAGTTTAGACACTAGGAGAAGATAAAGAACACACCCATTATCCTGAAATCACATTAGGATTCTCTTTTTAACCTGTTCCTTAATACACTAGTGCTTAGGAAATCTATTGGAGGCAGAAGTAGTCAAGGGTAGCTTAGTGTTAGGGTTACGGTTAGGGTTAGGGTTAGGGTACGGCTTAGGGTACGGGTTCGGGTACGGCGTAGGGTATGGGTTAGGGTTAGGGTTAGGGTTAGTTTGAGGTTTAGGGCTCGGTTTAGGGTACGGGTTAGGATTAGGGTACGTGTTAGGGTTAGGGTAGGGGTTAGGGTTAGGGTACGCGTTAGGGTTAGGGTAGTTATTAAACCTATCCCACTCTCTAGATACCCCTTAGCACGTCAAGGAATATTATTTGGGGGTCCAGCCATGGAGAAGAGTTTAGACACTAGGAGAAGATAAGGAACACACCCATTATCAAGAAATCACATTAGGATTCTCTTTTTAACCTGTTCCTTAAAACACTAGTGCTTAGGAAATCTATTGGAGGCAGAAGCAGTCAAGGGTAGCTTAGGGTTAGGGTTAGGGTTAGGGTACGGCTTAGGGTACGGGTTCGGGAACGGGTTCGGGTACGGGTTCGGGTACGGCGTAGGGTATGGGTTAGTGTTAGGGTTAGGGTTAGTTTGAGGGTTAGGGCTCCGTTTAGGGTACGGGTTAGGATTAGGGTACGTGTTAGGGTTAGGGTAGGGGTTAGGGTTAGGGTACGCGTTAGGGTTAGGGTAGTTACTAAACCTATCCCATTCTCTAGATACCCCTTAGCACGTCAAGGAATATTATTTGGGGGTCCAGCCATGGAGAAGAGTTTAGACACTAGGAGAAGATAAGAACACACCCATTATCAAGAAATCACATTAGGATTCTCTTTTTAACCTGTTCCTTAAAACACTAGTGCTTAGGAAATCTATTGGAGGCAGAAGCAGTCAAGGGTAGCTTAGGGTTAGGGTTAGGGTTAGGGCTAGGGTTAGGACACGGCTTAGGGTACGGGTTCGTGTACGGCGTAGGGTATGGGTTTGGGTTAGGGTTAGGATTAGTTTGAAGGTTAGGGCTCGGTTTAGGGTACGGGTTAGGATTAGGGTTCGTGTTAGGGTTAGGGTAGGGGTTAGGGTTAGGGTACGCGTTAGGGTTAGGGTAGTTATTAAACCTATCCCACTCTCTAGATACCCCTTAGCACGTCAAGGAATATTATTTGGGGATCCAGCCATGGAGAAGAGTTTAGACACTAGGAGAAGATAAGGAACACACCCATTATCCTGAAATCACATTAGGATTCTCTTTTTAACCTGTTCCTTAATACACTAGTGCTTAGGAAATCTATTGGAGGCAGAAGCAGTCAAGGGTAGCTTAGGGTTAGGTTTAGGGTTAGGGCTAGGGTTAGGACACGGCTTAGGGTACGGGTTCGGGTACGGGTTCATGTACGGCGTAGGGTATGGGTTTGGGTTAGGTTTAGGGTTAGTTTGAAGGTTAGGGCTCGGTTTAGGGTACGGGTTAGGATTAGGGTACTTGTTAGGGTTAGGGTAGGGGTTAGGGTTAGGGTACGCGTTAGGGTTAGGGTAGTTATTAAACCTATCCCACTCTCTAGATACCCCTTAGCACGTCAAGGAATATTATTTGGGGGTCCAGCCATGGAGAAGAGTTTAGACACTAGGAGAAGATAAGGAACACACCCATTAGCAAGAAATCACATTAGGATTCTGTTTTTAACCTGTTCCTTAAAACACTAGTGCTTAGGAAATCTATTGGAGGCAGAAGCAGTCAAGGGTAGCTTAGGGTTAGGGTTAGGTTTAGGGTTAGGGTTAGGGTTAGGGTTAGGGTTAGGGTACGGCTTAGTGTACGGGTTCGGGTATGGCGTAGGGTATGGGTTAGGGTTAGGGTTAGGGTTAGTTTGAGGGTTAGGGCTCGGTTTAGGTTACGGGTTAGGATTAGGGTACGTCTTAGGGTTAGGATAGCGGTTAGGGTTAGGGTACGCGTTAGGGTTAGGGTAGTTATTAAACCTATCCCACTCTCTAGATAACCCTTAGCACGTCAAGGAATATTATTTGGGGGTCCAGCCATGGAGAAGAGTTTAGACACTAGGAGAAGATAAGGAACACACCCATTATCAAGAAATCACATTAGGATTCTCTTTTTAACCTGTTCCTTAAAACACTAGTGCTTAGGAAATCTATTGGAGGCAGAAGCAGTCAAGGGTAGCTTAGGGTTAGGGTTTGGGTTAGGGTACGGCTTAGGGTACGGGTTCGGGTACGGGTTCGGGTACGGGTTTGGGTATGGCGTAGGATATGGGTTAGGGTTAGGGTTAGGGTTAGTTTGAGGGTTAGGGCTCGGTTTAGGGTACGGGTTAGGATTAGGGTACGTGTTAGGGTGAGGGTAGGGGTTAGGGTTAGGGTACGCGTTAGGGTTAGGGTAGTTATTAAACCTATCCCACTCTCTAGATACCCCTTAGCACGTCAAGGAATATTATTTGGGGGTCCAGCCATGGAGAAAAGTTTAGACACTAGGAGAAGATAAGGAACACACCCATTATCAAGAAATCACATTAGGATTCTCTTTTTAACCTGTTCCTTAAAACACTAGTGCTTAGGAAATCTATTGGAGGCAGAAGCAGTCAAGGGTAGCTTAGGGTTAGGGTTAGGGTTATTGTTAGGGTAAGGCTTAGGGTACTCGTTCGGGTACGGCATAGGGTATGGGTTAGGGTTAGGGTTAGGGTTAGTTTGAGGGTTAGGGCTCGGTTTAGGGTACGGGTTAGGATTAGGGTACGTGTTAGGGTTAGGTTAGGGGATAGGGTTAGGGTACGCGTTAGGGTTAGGGTAGTTATTAAACCTATCCCACTCTCTAGATACCCCTTAGCACGTCAAGGAATATTATTTGTGGGACCAGCCATGGAGAAGAGTTTAGACAGTAGGAGAAGATAATGAACACACCCATTATCAAGAAATCACATTAGGATTCTCTTTTTAACCTGTTCCTTAAAACACTAGTGCTTAGGAAATCTATTGGAGGAAGAAGCAGTCAAGGGTAGCTTAGGGTTAGCGTTAGGGTTAGGGCTAGGGTTAGGACACGGCTTAGGGTACGGGTTCGGGTACGGGTTCGTGTACGGCGTAGGGTATGGGTTTGGGTTAGGGTTAGGGTTAGTTTGAAGTTTAGGGCTCGGTTTAGGGTACGGGTTAGGATTAGGGTTCGTGTTAGGGTTAGGGTAGGGGTTAGGGTTAGGGTACGCGTTAGGGTTAGGGTAGTTATTAAACCTATCCCACTCTCTAGATACCCCTTAGCACGTCAAGGAATATTATTTGGGGGTCCAGCCATGGAGAAGAGTTTAGACACTAGGAGAAGATAAGGAACACACCCATTATCCTGAAATCACATTAGGATTCCCTTTTTAACCTGTTCCTTAATACACTAGAGCTTAGGAAATCTATTGGAGGCAGAAGCAGTCAAGGGTAGCTTAGGGTTAGGGTTACGGTTAGGGTTAGGGTTAGGGTTATTGTTAGGGTAAGGCTTAGGGTACGGGTTCGGGTACGGCATAGTGTATGGGTTAGGGTTAGGGTTAGGGTTAGTTTGAGGGTTAGGGCTCGGTTTAGGGTACGGGTTAGGAGTAGGGTACGTGTTAGGGTTAGGGTACGCGTTAGGGTTAGGGTAGTTATTAAACCTATCCCACACCCTAGATACCCCTTAGCACGTCAAGGAATATTATTTGGGGGTCCAGCCATGGAGAAGAGTTTAGACAGTAGGAGAAGATAAGGAACACACCCATTATCAAGAAATCACATTAGGATTCTCTTTTTAACCTGTTCCTTAAAACACTAGTGCTTAGGAAATCTATTGGAGGCAGAAGCAGTCAAGGGTAGCTTAGGGTTAGGGTTAGGGTTAGGGCTAGGGTTAGGATACGGCTTAGGGTACGGGTTCGGGTACGGGTTCGTGTACGGCGTAGGGTATGGGTTTGGGTTAGGGTTAGGATTAGTTTGAAGGTTAGGGCTCGGTTTAGGGTACGGGTTAGGATTAGGGTTCGTGTTAGGGTTAGGGTAGGGGTTAGGGTTAGGGTACGCGTTAGGGTTAGGGTAGTTATTAAACCTATCCCACTCTCTAGATACCCCTTAGCACGTCAAGGAATATTATTTGGGGGTCCAGCCATGGAGAAGAGTTTAGACACTAGGAGAAGATAAGGAACACACCCATTATCCTGAAATCACATTAGGATTTTCTTTTTAACCTGTTCCTTAATACACTAGTGCTTAGGAAATCTATTGGAGGCAGAAGCAGTCAAGGGTAGCTTAGGGTTACGATTACGGTGAGGGTTAGGGTTAGGGTATGGCTTAGGGTACAGGTTCGGGTACGGGTTCGGGTTCGGCGTAGGGTATGGGTTAGGGTTAGGGTTAGGGTTAGTTTGAGGGTTAGGGCTCCGTTTAGGGTACGGGTTAGGATTAGGGTACGTGTTAGGATTAGGGTAGGGGTTAGGGTTAGGGTACGCGTTAGGGTTAGGGTAGTTATTAAACCTATCCCATTCTCTAGATACCCCTTAGCACGTCAAGGAATATTATTTGGGGGTCCAGCCATGGAGAAGAGTTTAGACACTAGGAGAAGATAAGAACACACCCATTATCAAGAAATAACATTAGGATTCTCTTTTTAACCTGTTCCTTAAAACACTAGTGCTTAGGAAATCTATTGGAGGCAGAAGCAGTCAAGGGTAGCTTAGGGTTAGGGTTAGGGTTAGGGCTAGGGTTAGGACACGGCTTAGGGTACGGGTTCGGGTACGGGTTCGTGTACGGCGTAGGGTATGGGTTTGGGTTAGGGTTAGGATTAGTTTGAAGGTTAGGGCTCGGTTTAGGGTACGGGTTAGGATTAGGGTTCGTGTTAGGGTTAGGGTAGGGGTTAGGGTTAGGGTACGCGTTAGGGTTAGGGTAGTTATTAAACCTATCCCACTCTCTAGATACCCCTTAGCACGTCAAGGAATATTATTTGGGGATCCAGCCATGGAGAAGAGTTTAGACACTAGGAGAAGATAAGGAACACACCCATTATCCTGAAATCACATTAGGATTCTCTTTTTAACCTGTTCCTTAATACACTAGTGCTTAGGAAATCTATTGGAGGCAGAAGCAGTCAAGGGTAGCTTAGGGTTAGGGTTAGGGTTAGGGCTAGGGTTAGGACACGGCTTAGGGTACGGGTTCGTGTACGGGTTCATGTACGGCGTAGGGTATGGGTTTGGGTTAGGTTTAGGGTTAGTTTGAAAGTTAGGGCTCGGTTTAGGGTACGGGTTAGGATTAGGGTTCGTGTTAGGGTTAGGGTAGGGGTTAGGGTTAGGGTACGCGTTAGGGTTAGGGTAGTTATTAAAGCTATCCCACTCTCTAGATACCCCTTAGCACGTCAAGGAATATTAATTGGGGGTCCAGCCATGGAGAAGAGTTTAGACACTAGGAGAAGATAAGGAACACACCCATTATCCTGAAATCACATTAGGATTCTCTTTTTAACCTGTTCCTTAATACACTAGTGCTTAGGAAATCTATTGGAGGCAGAAGCAGTCAAGGGTAGCTTAGGGTTAGGGTTACGGTTAGGGTTAGGGTTAGGGTTATTGTTAGGGCAAGGCATAGGGTACGGGTTCGGGTACGGCATAGGGTATGGGTTAGGTTTAGGGTTAGGGTTAGTTTGTGGGTTAGGTCTCGGTTTAGGGTACGGGTTAGGAGTAGGGTACGTGTTAGGGTTAGGGTAGGGGTTAGGGTTAGGGTACGCGTTAGGGTTAGGATAGTTATTAAACCTATCCCACTCCCTAGATACCCCTTAGCACGTCAAGGAATATTATTTGGGGGTCCAGCCATGGAGAAGAGTTTAGACAGTAGGAGAAGATAAGGAACACACCCATTATCAAGAAATCACATTAGGATTCTCTTTTTAACCTGTTCCTTAAAACACTAGTGCTTAGGAAATCTATTGGAGGCAAAGCAGTCAAGGGTAGCTTAGGGTTAGGGTTAGGGTTAGGGTACGGCTTAGGGTACGGGTTCGGGTACGGGTTCGTGTACGGCGTAGGGTATGGGTTAGGGTTAGGGTTAGGGTTAGTTTGAAGGTTAGGGCTCGGTTTAGGGTACGGGTTAGGATTAGGGTTCGTGTTAGGGTTAGGGTATGGGTTAGGGTTAGGGTACGCGTTAGGGTTAGGGTAGTTATTAAACCTATCCCACTCTCTAGATACCCCTTAGCACGTCAAGGAATATTATTTGGGGGTCCAGCCATGGAGAAGAGTTTAGACACTAGGAGAAGATAAGGAACACACCCATTATCAAGAAATCACATTAGGATTCTCTTTTTAACCTGTTCCTTAAAACACTAGTGCTTAGGAAATCTATTGGAGGCAGAAGCAGTCAAGGGTAGCTTAGGGTTAGGGTTAGGGTTAGGGCTAGGGTTAGGACACGGCTTAGGGTACGGGTTCGGGTAAGGGTTCGTGTACGGCGTAGGGTATGGGTTTGGGTTAGGTTTAGGATTAGTTTGAAGGTTAGGGCTCGGTTTAGGGTACGGGTTAGGATTAGGGTTCGTGTTAGTGTTAGGGTAGGGGTTAGGGTTAGGGTACGCGTTAGGTTTAGGGTAGTTATTAAACCTATCCCACTCTCTAGATACCCCTTAGCACGTCAAGGAATATTATTTGGGGGTCCAGCCATGGAGAAGAGTTTAGACACTAGGAGAAGATAAGGAACACACCCATTATCCTGAAATCACATTAGGATTCTCTTTTTAACCTGTTCCTTAATACACTAGTGCTTAGGAAATGTATTGGAGGCAGAAGCAGTCAAGGGTAGCTTAGGGTTAGGGTTAGGGTTAGGGTTAGGGTTAGGGTACGGCTTAGGGTACGGGTTTGGGTACGGGTTCGTGTACGGCGTAGGGTATGGGTTAGGGTTAGGGTTAGGGTTAGTTTGAGGGTTAGGGCTCCGTTTAGGGTATGGGTTAGGATTAGGGTACGTGTTAGGGTTAGGGTAGGGGTTAGGGTTAGGGTACGCGTTAGGGTTAGGGTAGTTATTAAACCTATCCCACTCTCTAGATACCCCTTAGCACGTCAAGGAATATTATTTGGGGGTCCAGCCATGGAGAAGAGTTTAGACACTAGGAGAAGATAAGGAACACACCCATTATCAAGAAATCACATTAGGATTCTCTTTTTAACCTGTTCCTTAAAACACTAGTGCTTAGGAAATCTATTGGAGGCAGAAGCAGTCAAGGGTAGCTTAGGGTTACGGTTAGGGTTAGGGTACGGCTTAGGGTACTGGTTCGGGTAAGGGTTCGGGTACGGGTTCGGGTACGGCGTAGGGTATGGGTTAGGTTTAGGGTTAGGGTTAGTTTGAGGGTTAGGGCTCGGTTTAGGTTACGGGTTAGGATTAGGGTACGTGTTAGGGTTAGGGTAGGGGTTAGGGTTAGGGTACGCGTTAGGGTTAGGGTAGTTATTAAACCTATCCCACTCTCTAGATACCCCTTAGCACGTCAAGGAATATTATTTGGGGGTCCAGCCATGGAGAAGAGTTTAGACACTAGGAGAAGATAAGGAACACACCCATTATCAAGAAATCACATTAGGATTCTGTTTTTAACCTGTTCCTTAAAACACTAGTGCTTAGGAAATCTATTGGATGCAGAAGCAGTCAAGGGTAGCTTAGGGTTAGGGTTAGGTTTAGGGTTAGGGTTAGGTTTAGGGTTAGGGTTAGGGTACGGCTTAGTGTACGGGTTCGGGTATGGCGTAGGGTATGGGTTAGGGTTAGGGTTAGGGTTAGTTTGAGGGTTAGGGCTCGGTTTAGGTTACGGGTTAGGATTAGGGTACGTCTTAGGGTTAGGGTAGCGGTTAGGGTTAGGGTACGCGTTAGGGTTAGGGTAGTTATTAAACCTATCCCACTCTCTAGATAACCCTTAGCACGTCAAGGAATATTATTTGGGGGTCCAGCCATGGAGAAGAGTTTAGACACTAGGAGAAGATAAGGAACACACCCATTATCAAGAAATCACATTAGGATTCTCTTTTTAACCTGTTCCTTAAAACACTAGTGCTTAGGAAATCTATTGGAGGCAGAAGCAGTCAAGGGTAGCTTAGGGTTAGGGTTAGGGTTAGGGTTAGGGTTAGCTTTAGGGTACGGCTTAGGGTACGGGTTCGGGTACGGGTTCGGGTACGGCGTAGGGTATGGGTTAGGGTTAGGGTTAGGGTTAGTTTGAGGGTTAGGGCTCGGTTTAGGGTACGGGTTAGGATTAGGGTACGTGTTAGGGTTAGGGTACGCGTTAGGGTTAGGGTAGTTATTAAACCTATCCCACTCTCTAGATACCCCTTAGCACGTCAAGGAATATTATTTGGGTGTCCAGCCATGGAGAAGAGTTTAGACACTAGGAAAGATAAGAAACACACCCATTATCAAGAAATCACATTAGGATTCTCTTTTTAACCTGTTCCTTAATACACTAGTGCTTAAGAAATCTATTGGAGGCAGAAGCAGTCAAGGGTAGCTTAGGATTAGGGTTAGGGTTAGGGTTAGGTTTAGGGTACGGCTTAGGGTACGGGTTCGGGTACGGGTTCGGGTACGGGTTCGGGTACGGCGTAGGGTATGGGTTAGGTTTAGGGTTAGGGTTAGTTTGAGGGTTAGGGCTCGGTTTAGGGTACGGGTTAGGATTAGTGTACGTGTTAGGGTTAGGGTAGAGGTTAGGGTTAGGGTATGCGTTAGGGTTAGGGTAGTTATTAAACCTATCCCACTCTCTAGATACCCCTTAGCACGTCAAGGAATAGTATTTGGGTGGCCAGCCATGGAGAAGAGTTTAGACACTAGGAGAAGATAAGGAACACACCCATTATCAAGAAATCACATTAGGATTCTCTTTTTAACCTGTTCCTTAAAACACTAGTGCTTAGGAAATCTATTGGAGGCAGAAGCAGTCAAGGGTAGCTTAGGGTTAGGGTTAGGGTTATTGTTAGGGTAAGGCTTAGGGTACGGGTTCGGGTACGGCATAGGGTATGGGTTAGGGTTAGGGTTAGGTTTAGTTTGAGGGTTAGGGCTCGGTTTAGGGTACGGGTTAGGAGTAGGGTACGTGTTAGGGTTAGGGTAGGGGTTAGGGTTAGGGTACGCGTTAGGGTTAGGGTGGTTATTAAACCTAACCCACTCCCTAGATACCCCTTAGCACGTCAAGGAATATTATTTGGGGGTGCAGCCATGGAGAAGAGTTTAGACAGTAGGAGAAGATAAGGAACACACCCATTATCAAGAAATCACATTAGGATTCTCTCTTTAACCTGTTCCTTAAAACACTAGTGCTTAGGAAATCTATTGGAGGCAGAAGCAGTCAAGGGTAGCTTAGGGTTAGGGTTAGGGTTAGGGTTAGGGTTAGGGTTAGGGTTAGGGTACGGCTTAGGGTACGGGTTCGGGTACGGGTTCGTGTACGCTGTAGGGTATGGGTTAGGGTTAGGGTTAGGGTTAGTTTGAAGGTTAGGGCTCGGTTTAGGGTACGGGTTAGGATTAGGGTTCGTGTTAGGGTTAGGGTAGGGGTTAGGGTTAGGGTACGCATTAGGGTTAGGGTAGTTATTAAACCTATCCCACTCTCTAGATACCCCTTAACACGTCAAGGAATATTATTTGGGGGTCCAGCCATGGAGAAGTGTTTAGACACTAGGAGAAGATAAGGAACACACCCATTATCAAGAAATCACATTAGGATTCTCTTTTTAACCTGTTCCTTAAAACACTAGTGCTTAGGAAATCTATTGGAGGCAGAAGCAGTCAAGGGTAGCTTAGGGTTATGGTTTGGGTTAGGGTACGGCTTAGGGTACGGGTTCGGGTACGGGTTCGGGTACGGGTTTGGGTATGGCGTAGGATATGGGTTAGGGTTAGGGTTAGGGTTAGTTTGAGGGTTAGGGCTCGGTTTAGGGTACGGGTTAGGATTAGGGTACGTGTTAGGGTGAGGGTAGGGGTTAGGGTTAGGGTACGCGTTAGGGTTAGGGTAGTTATTAAACCTATCCCACTCTCTAGATACCCCTTAGCACGTCAAGGAATATTATTTGGGGGTCCAGCCATGGAGAAAAGTTTAGACACTAGGAGAAGATAAGGAACACACCCATTATCAAGAAATCACATTAGGATTCTCTTTTTAACCTGTTCCTTAAAACACTAGTGCTTAGGAAATCTATTGGAGGCAGAAGCAGTCAAGGGTAGCTTAGGGTTAGGGTTAGGGTTATTGTTAGGGTAAGGCTTATGGTACGCGTTCGGGTACGGCATAGGGTATGGGTTAGGGTTAGGGTTAGGGTTAGTTTGAGGGTTAGGGCTCGGTTTAGGGTACGGGTTAGGATTAGGGTACGTGTTAGGGTTAGGGTAGGGGTTAGGGTTAGGGTACGCGTTAGGGTTAGGGTAGTTATTAAACCTATCCCACTCCCTAGATACCCCTTAGCACGTCAAGGAATATTATTTGGGGGACCAGCCATGGAGAAGAGTTTAGACAGTAGGAGAAGATAAGGAACACACCCATTATCAAGAAATCACATTAGGATTCTCTTTTTAACCTGTTCCTTAAAACACTAGTGCTTAGGAAATCTATTGGAGGCAGAAGCAGTCAAGGGTAGCTTAGAGTTATGGTTAGGGTTAGGGTTATTGTTAGGGTAAGGCTTAGGGTACGGGTTCGGGTACGGTTTCGGGTACGGTATAGGGTATGGGTTAGGGTTAGGGTTAGGGTTAGTTTGAGGGTTAGGGCTCGGTTTAGGGTACGGGTTAGGATTAGGGTACGTGTTAGGGTTAGGGTAGGGGTTAGGGTTAGGGTATGCGTTAGGGTTAGGGTATTTATTAAACCTATCCCACTCTCTAGATACCCCTTAGCACGTCAAGGAATATTATTTGGGGGTCCAGCCATGGAGAAGAGTTTAGACACTAGGAGAAGATAAGGAACACACCCGTCATCAAGAAATCACATTAGGATTCTCTTTTTAACCTGTTCCTTAAAACACTAGTGCTTAGGAAATCTATTGGAGGCAGAAGCAGTCAAGGGTAGCTTAGGGTTAGGGTTAGGGTTAGGGTACGGCTTAGGGTACGGGTTCGTGTACGGGTTCGGGTACGGTTTTGGGTATGGCGTAGGATATTGGTTAGGGTTAGTGTTAGGGTTAGTTTGAGGGTTAGGGCTCGGTTTAGGGTACGGGTTAGGATTAGGGTACGTGTTAGGGTTAGGGTAGGGGTTAGGGTTAGAGTACGCGTTAGGGTTAGGGTAGTTATTAAACCTATCCCACTCTCTAGATACCCCTTAGCACGTCAAGGAATATTATTTGGGTGTCCAGCCATGGAGAAGAGTTTAGACACTAGGAGAAGATAAGGAACACAACCATTATCAAGAAATCACATTAGGATTCTCTTTTTAACCTGTTCCTTAAAACACTAGTGCTTAGGAAATCTATTGGAGACAGAAGCAGTCAAGGGTAGCTTAGGGTTAGGGTTAGGGTTAGGGCTAGAGTTAGGGTACGGCATAGGGTACGGGTTCGGGTACGGGTTCGTGTACGGCGTAGGGTATGGGTTAGGGTTAGGGTTAGGGTTAGTTTGAAGGTTAGGGCTCGGTTTAGGTTTCGGCTTAGGATTAGGGTACGTGTTAGGGTTAGGGTAGGGGTTAGGGTTATGGTACGCGTTAGGGTTAGGGTAGTTATTAAACCTATCCCACTCTCTAGATACCCCTTAGCACGTCAAGGAATATTATTTGGGGGTCCAGCCATGGAGAAGAGTTTAGACACTAGGAGAAGATAAGGAACACACCCATTATCAAGAAATCACATTAGGATTCTCTTTTTAACCTGTTCCTTAAAACACTTGTGCTTAGGAAATCTATTGGAGGCAGAAGCAGTCAAGGGTAGCTTAGGGTTAGGGTTAGGGTTAGGGTTAGGTTTAGGGTACGGCTTAGGGTACGGGTTCGTGTACGGGTTCGTGTACGGCGTAGGGTATGGGTTAGGGTTAGGGTTAGGGTTAGTTTGAAGGTTAGGGCTCGGTTTAGGGCACGGGTTAATATTAGGGTTCGTGTTAGGGTTAGGGTAGGGGTTAGGGTTAGGGTACGCGTTAAGGTTAGGGTAGTTATTAAACCTATCCCACTCTCTAGATACCCCTTAGCACGTCAAGGAATATTATTTGGGGGTCCAGCCATGGAGAAGAGTTTAGACACTAGGAGAAGATAAGGAACACACCCATTATCCTGAAATCACATTAGGATTCTCTTTTTAACCTGTTCCTTAAAACACTAGTGCTTAGGAAATCTATTGGAGGCAGAAGCAGTCAAGGGTAGCTTAGGGTTAGGGTTAGGGTTAGGGTTAGGGTTAGGGTACGGCTTAGGGTACGGGTTCGGGTACGGGTTCGCGTACGGCGTAGGGTATGGGTTAGGGTTAGGGTTAGGGTTAGTTTGAAGGTTAGGGCTCGGTTTAGGGCACGGGTTAGGATTAGGGTTCGTGTTAGGGTTAGGGTAGGGGTTAGGGTTAGGGTACGCGTTAAGCTTAGGGTAGTTATTAAACCTATCCCACTCTCTAGATACCCCTTAGCACGTCAAGGAATATTATTTGGGGGTCCAGCCATGGAGAAGAGTTTAGACACTAGGAGAAGATAAGGAACACACCCATTATCCTGAAATCACATTAGGATTCTCTTTTTAACCTGTTCCTTAATACACTAGTGCTTAGGAAATCTATTGGAGGCAGAAGCAGTCAAGGGTAGCTTAGGGTTAGGGTTAGGGTTAGGGTTAGGTTTAGGGTACGGCTTAGGGTACGGGTTCGGGTAAGGGTTCGGGTACGGCGTAGGGTATGGGTTAGGGTTAGGGTTAGGGTTAATTTGAGGGTTAGGGCTCGGTTTAGGTTACGGGTTAGGATTCGTGTACGTGTTAGGGTTAAGGTAGAGGTTAGGGTTAGGGTACGCGTTAGGGTAAGGGTAGTTATTAAACCTATCCCACTCTCTAGATACCCCTTAGCACGTCAAGGAATATTATTTGGGGGTCCAGCCATGGAGAAGAGTTTAGACACTAGGAGAAGATAAGGAACACACCCATTATCAAGAAATCACATTAGGATTCTCTTTTTAACCTGTTCCTTAAAACACTAGTGCTTACGAAATCTATTGGAGGCAGAAGCAGTCAAGGGTAGCTTAGAGTTATGGTTAGGGTTAGGGTTATTGTTAGGGTAAGGCTTAGGGTACGGGTTCGGGTACGGTTTCGGGTACGGTATAGGGTATGGGTTAGGGTTAGGTTTAGGGTTAGTTTGAGGGTTAGGGCTCGGTTTAGGGTACGGGTTAGGATTAGGGTACGTGTTAGGGTTAGGGTAGGGGTTAGGGTTAGAGTACGCGTTAAGGTTAGGGTAGTTATTAAACCTATCCCACTCTCTAGATACCCCTTAGCACGTCAAGGAATATTATTTGGGGGTCCAGCCATGGAGAAGAGTTTAGACACTAGGAGAAGATAAGGAACACACCCATTATCAAGAAATCACATTAGGATTCTCTTTTTAACCTGTTCCTTAAAACACTAGTGCTTAGGAAATCTATTGGAGGCAGAAGCAGTCAAGGGTAGCTTAGGGTTAGGGTTAGGGTTAGGGCTAGAGTTAGGGTACGGCATAGGGTTCGGGTTCGGGTACGGGTTCGTGTACGGCGTAGGGTATGGGTTAGAGTTAGGGTTAGGGTTAGTTTGAAGGTTAGGGCTCGGTTTAGGTTTCGGCTTAGGATTAGGGTACGTGTTAGGGTTAGGGTAGGGGTTAGGGTTATGGTACGCGTTAGGGTTAGGGTAGTTATTAAACCTATCCCACTCTCTAGATACCCCTTAGCACGTCAAGGAATATTATTTGGGGGTCCAGCCATGGAGAAGAGTTTAGACACTAGGAGAAGATAAGGAACACACCCATTATCAAGAAATCACATTAGGATTCTCTTTTTAACCTGTTCCTTAAAACACTTGTGCTTAGGAAATCTATTGGAGGCAGAAGCAGTCAAGGGTAGCTTAGGTTTAGGGTTAGGGTTAGGGTTAGGGTTAGCTTTAGGGTACGACTTAGTGTACGGGTTCGGGTACGGCGTATGGTATGGGTTAGGGTTAGGGTTAGGTTTAGTTTGAGGGTTAGGGATCGGTTTAGGGTACGGGTTAGGATTAGGGTACGTGTTAGGGTTAGGGTACGCGTTAGGGTTAGGGTAGTTATTAAACCTATCCCACTCTCTAGATACCCCTTAGCACATCAAGGGATATTATTTGGGGGTCCAGGCATGGAGAAGAGTTTAGACACTAGGAGAAGATAAGGAACACACCCATTATCCTGAAATCACAATAGGATTCTCTTTTTAACCTGTTCCTTAATACACAAGTGCTTAGGAAATCTATTGGAGGCAGAAGCAGTCAAGGGTAGCTTAGGGCTAGGGTTAGGGTTAGGGTTAGGGTTAGTGTTAGGGTTAGGGTTAGGGTACGGCTTAGGGTACGGGTTCGGGTACGGGTTCGGGTACGGCGTAGGGTATGGTTTAGGGTTAGGGTTAGGGTTAGTTTGAGGGTTAGGGCTCGGTTTAGTTTACGGGTTAGGATTAGTGTACGTGTTAAGGTTAGGGTAGAGGTTAGGGTTAGGGTACGCGTTAACGTTAGGGTAGTTATTAAACCTATCCCACTCTCTAGATACCCCTTAGCACGTCAAGGAATATTATTTGGGGGTCCAGCCATGGAGAAGAGTTTAGACACTAGGAGAAGATAAGGAACACACCCATTATCCTGAAATCACATTAGGATTCTCTTTTTAACCTGTTCCTTAATACACTAGTGCTTAGGAAATCTATTGGAGGCAGAAGCAGTCAAGGGTAGCTTAGGGTTAGGGTTAGGGTTAGGGTTATTGTTAGGGTACGGCTTAGGGTACGGGTTCGGGTACGGGTTCGGGTACGGCGTAGGGTATGGGTTAGGGTTAGGGTTAGGGTTAGTTTGAGGGTTAGGGCTCGGTTTAGTGTACGGGTTAGGATTAGTGTACGTGTTAGGGTTAGGGTAGAGGTTAGGGTTAGGGTATGCGTTAGGGTTAGGGTAGTTATTAAACCTATCCCACTCTCTAGATACCCCTTAGCACGTCAAGGAATATTATTTGGGGGTCCAGCCATGGAGAAGAGTTTAGACACTAGGAGAAGATAAGGAACACACCCATTATCAAGAAATCACATTAGGATTCTCTTTTTAACCTGTTCCTTAAAACACTAGTGCTTAGGAAATCTATTGGAGGCAGAAGCAGTCAAGGGTAGCTTAGGGTTAGGGTTAGGGTTAGGGCTAGGGTTAGGACACGGCTTAGGGTACGGGTTCGGGTACGGGTTCGTGTACGGCGTAGGGTATGGGTTTGGGTTAGTGTTAGGGTTAGTTTGAAGGTTAGGGCTCGGTTTAGGGTACGGGTTAGGATTAGGGTTCGTGTTAGGGTTAGGGTAGGGGTTAGGGTTAGGGTACGCGTTAGGGTTAGGGTAGTTATTAAACCTATCCCACTCTCTAGATACCCCTTAGCACGTCAAGGAATATTATTTGGGGGTCCAGCCATGGAGAAGAGTTTAGACACTAGGAGAAGATAAAGAACACACCCATTATCCTGAAATCACATTAGGATTCTCTATTTAACCTGTTCCTTAATACACTAGTGCTTAGGAAATCTATTGGAGGCAGAAGTAGTCAAGGGTAGCTTAGGGTTAGGGTTACGGTTAGGGTTAGGGTTAGGGTAAGGCTTAGGGTACGGGTTCGGGTACGGCGTAGGGTATGGGTTAGGGTTAGGGTTAGGGTTAGTTTGAGGTTTAGGGCTCGGTTTAGGGTACGGGTTAGGATTAGGGTACGTGTTAGGGTTAGGGTAGGGGTTAGGGTTAGGGTACGCGTTAGGGTTAGGGTAGTTATTAAACCTATCCCACTCTCTAGATACCCCTTAGCACGTCAAGTAATATTATTTGGGGGTCCAGCCATGGAGAAGAGTTTAGACACTAGGAGAAGATAAGGAACACACCCATTATCAAGAAATCACATTAGGATTCTCTTTTTAAACTGTTCCTTAAAACACTAGTGCTTAGGAAATCTATTGGAGGCAGAAGCAGTCAAGGGTAGCTTAGGGTTAGGGTTAGGGTTAGGGTACGGCTTAGGGTACGGGTTCGGGAACGGGTTCGGGTACGGGTTCGGGTACGGCGTAGGGTATGGGTTAGGTTTAGGGTTAGGGTTAGTTTGAGGGTTAGGGCTCGGTTTAGGTTACGGGTTAGGATTAGGGTACGTGTTAGGGTTAGGGTAGGGGTTAGGGTTAGGGTACGCGTTAGGGTTAGGGTAGTTATTAAACCTATCCCACTCTCTAGATACCCCTTAGCACGTCAAGGAATATTATTTGGGGGTCCAGCCATGGAGAAGAGTTTAGACACTAGGAGAAGATAAGGAACACACCCATTATCAAGAAATCACATTAGGATTCTCTTTTTAACCTGTTCCTTAAAACACTAGTGCTTAGGAAATCTATTGGAGGCAAAGCAGTCAAGGGTAGCTTAGGGTTAGGGTTAGGGTTATTGTTAGGGTAAGGCTTAGGGTACGGGTTCGGGTACGGCATAGGGTATGGGTTAGGGTTAGGGTTAGGGTTAGTTTGAGGGTTAGGGCTCGGTTTAGGGTACGGGTTAGGATTAGGGTACGTGTTAGGTTTATGGTAGGGGTTAGGGTTAGGGTACGCATTAGGGTTAGGGTAGTTATTAAACCTATCCCACTCCCTAGATGCCCCTTAGCACGTCAAGGAATATTATTTGGGGGACCAGCCATGGAGAAGAGTTTAGACACTAGGAGAAGATAAGGAACACACCCATTATCAAGAAATCACATTAGGATTCTCTTTTTAACCTGTTCCTTAAAACACTAGTGCTTAGGAAATCTATTGGAGGCAGAAGCAGTCAAGGGTAGCTTAGGGTTAGGGTTAGGGTTAGGGCTAGATTTAGGGTACGGCATAGGGTACGGGTTCGGGTACGGGTTCGTGTACGGCGTAGGGTATGTGTTAGAGTTAGGGTTAGGGTTAGTTTGAAGGTTAGGGCTCGGTTTAGGTTTCGGCTTAGGATTAGGGTACGTGTTAGGGTTAGGGTAGGGGTTAGGGTTATGGTACGCGTTAGGGTTAGGGTAGTTATTAAACCTATCCCACTCTCTAGATACCCCTTAGCACGTCAAGGAATATTATTTGGGGGTCCAGCCATGGAGAAGAGTTTAGACACTAGGAGAAGATAAGGAACACACCCATTATCAAGAAATCACATTAGGATTCTCTTTTTAACCTGTTCCTTAAAACACTTGTGCTTAGGAAATCTATTGGAGGCAGAAGCAGTCAAGGGTAGCTTAGGTTTAGGGTTAGGGTTAGGGTTAGGGTTAGCTTTAGGGTACGACTTAGTGTACGGGTTCGGGTACGGGTTCGGGTACGGCGTATGGTATGGGTTAGGGTTAGGGTTAGGTTTAGTTTGAGGGTTAGGGATCGGTTTAGGGTACGGGTTAGGATTAGGGTACGTGTTAGGGTTAGGGTACGCGTTAGGGTTAGGGTAGTTATTAAACCTATCCCACTCTCTAGATACCCCTTAGCACGTCAAGGGATATTATTTGGGGGTCCAGCCATGGAGAAGAGTTTAGACACTAGGAGAAGATAAGGAACACACCCATTATCCTGAAATCACAATAGGATTCTCTTTTTAACCTGTTCCTTAATACACAAGTGCTTAGGAAATCTATTGGAGGCAGAAGCAGTCAAGGGTAGCTTAGGGCTAGGGTTAGGGTTAGGGTTAGGGTTAGCGTTAGGGTTAGGGTTAGGGTACGGCTTAGGGTACGGGTTCGGGTACGGGTTCGGGTACGGCGTAGGGTATGGTTTAGGGTTAGGGTTAGGGTTAGTTTGAGGGTTAGGGCTCGGTTTAGGTTACGGGTTAGGATTAGTGTACGTGTTAAGGTTAGGGTAGAGGTTAGGGTTAGGGTACGCGTTAACGTTAGGGTAGTTATTAAACCTATCCCACTCTCTAGATACCCCTTAGCACGTCAAGGAATATTATTTGGGGGTCCAGCCATGGAGAAGAGTTTAGACACTAGGAGAAGATAAGGAACACACCCATTATCAAGAAATCACATTAGGATTCTCTTTTTAACCTGTTCCTTAAAACACTAGTGCTTAGGAAATCTATTGGAGGCAGAAGCAGTCAAGGGTAGCTTAGGGTTAGGGTTAGGGTTAGGGTTAGGTTTAGGGTACGGCTTAGGGTAAGGGTTCGGGTATGGGTTCGGGTACGGCGTAGGTTATGGGTTAGGGTTAGGGTTAGGGTTAGTTTGAGGGTTAGGGCTCGGTTTAGGGTACGGGTTAGGATTAGTGTACGTGTTAGGGTTAGGGTAGAGGTTAGGGTTAGGGTATGCGTTAGGGTTAGGGTAGTTATTAAACCTATCCCACTCTCTAGATACCCCTTAGCACGTCAAGGAATATTATTTGGGGATCCAGCCATGGAGAAGAGTTTAGACACTAGGAGAAGATAAGGAACACACCCATTATCAAGAAATCACATTAGGATTCTCTTTTTAACCTGTTCCTTAAAACACTAGTGCTTAGGAAATCTATTGGAGGCAGAAGCAGTCAAGGGTAGCTTAGGGTTAGGGTTAGGGTTAGGGCTAGGGTTAGGACACGGCTTAGGGTACGGGTTCGGGTACGGGTTCGTGTACGGCGTAGGGTATGGGTTTGGGTTAGTGTTAGGGTTAGTTTGAAGGTTAGGGCTCGGTTTAGGGTACGGGTTAGGATTAGGGTTCGTGTTAGGGTTAGGGTAGGGGTTAGGGTTAGGGTACGCGTTAGGGATAGGGTAGTTATTAAACCTATCCCACTCTCTAGATACCCCTTAGCACGTCAAGGAATATTATTTGGGGGTCCAGCCATGGAGAAGAGTTTAGACACTAGGAGAAGATAAAGAACACACCCATTATCCTGAAATCACATTAGGATTCTCTTTTTAACCTGTTCCTTAAAACACTAGTGCTTAGGAAATCTATTGGAGGCAGAAGCAGTCAAGGGTAGCTTAGGGTTAGGGTTAGGGTTAGGGTTAGGGTTAGGGTACGGCTTAGGGTACGGGTTCGGGTACGGGTTCGCGTACGGCGTAGGGTATGGGTTAGGGTTAGGGTTAGGGTTAGTTTGAAGGTTAGGGCTCGGTTTAGGGCACGGGTTAGGATTAGGGTTCGTGTTATGGTTAGGGTAGGGGTTAGGGTTAGGGTACGCGTTAAGCTTAGGGTAGTTATTAAACCTATCCCACTCTCTAGATACCCCTTAGCACGTCAAGGAATATTATTTGGGGGTCCAGCCATGGAGAAGAGTTTAGACACTAGGAGAAGATAAGGAACACACCCATTATCAAGAAATCACATTAGGATTCTCTTTTTAACCTGTTCCTTAAAACACTAGTGCTTAGGAAATCTATTGGAGGCAGAAGCAGTCAAGGGTAGCTTAGGGTTAGGGTTAGGGTTAGGGCTAGAGTTAGGGTACGGCATAGGGTACGGGTTCGGGTACGGGTTCGTGTACGGCGTAGGGTATGGGTTAGAGTTAGGGTTAGGGTTAGTTTGAAGGTTAGGGCTCGGTTTAGGTTTCGGCTTAGGATTAGGGTACGTGTTAGGGTTAGGGTAGGGGTTAGGGTTATGGTACGCGTTAGGGTTAGGGTAGTTATTAAACCTATCCCACTCTCTAGATACCCCTTAGCACGTCAAGGAATATTATTTGGGGGTCCAGCCATGGAGAAGAGTTTAGACACTAGGAGAAGATAAGGAACACACCCATTATCAAGAAATCACATTAGGATTCTCTTTTTAACCTGTTCCTTAAAACACTTGTGCTTAGGAAATATATTGGAGGCAGAAGCAGTCAAGGGTAGCTTAGGTTTAGGGATAGGGTTAGGGTTAGGGTTAGCTTTAGGGTACGACTTAGTGTACGGGTTCGGGTACGGCGTATGGTATGGGTTAGGGTTAGGGTTAGGTTTAGTTTGAGGGTTAGGGATCGTTTTAGGGTACGGGTTAGGATTAGGGTACGTGTTAGGGTTAGGGTACGCGTTAGGGTTAGGGTAGTTATTAAACCTATCCCACTCTCTAGATACCCCTTAGCACGTCAAGGGATATTATTTGGGGGTCCAGGCATGGAGAAGAGTTTAGACACTAGGAGAAGATAAGGAACACACCCATTATCCTGAAATCACAATAGGATTCTCTTTTTAACCTGTTCCTTAATACACAAGTGCTTAGGAAATCTATTGGAGGCAGAAGCAGTCAAGGGTAGCTTAGGGCTAGGGTTAGGGTTAGGGTTAGGGTTAGTGTTAGGGTTAGGGTTAGGGTACGGCTTAGGGTACGGGTTCGGGTACGGGTTCGGGTACGGCGTAGGGTATGGTTTAGGGTTAGGGTTAGGGTTAGTTTGAGGGTTAGGGCTCGGTTTAGGTTACGGGTTAGGATTAGTGTACGTGTTAAGGTTAGGGTAGAGGTTAGGGTTAGGGTACGCGTTAACGTTAGGGTAGTTATTAAATCTATCCCACTCTCTAGATACCCCTTAGCACGTCAAGGAATATTATTTGGGGGTCCAGCCATGGAGAAGAGTTTAGACACTAGGAGAAGATAAGGAACACACCCATTATCAAGAAATCACATTAGGATTCTCTTTTTAACCTGTTCCTTAAAACACTAGTGCTTAGGAAATCTATTGGAGGCAGAAGCAGTCAAGGGTAGCTTAGGGTTAGGGTTAGGGTTAGGGTTAGGTTTAGGGTACGGCTTAGGGTAAGGGTTCGGGTATGGGTTCGGGTACGGCGTAGGTTATGGGTTAGGGTTAGGGTTAGGGTTAGTTTGAGGGTTAGGGCTCGGTTTAGGGTACGGGTTAGGATTAGTGTACGTGTTAGGGTTAGGGTAGAGGTTAGGGTTAGGGTATGCGTTAGGGTTCGGGTAGTTATTAAACCTATCCCACTCTCTAGATACCCCTTAGCACGTCAAGGAATATTATTTGGGGGTCCAGCCATGGAGAAGAGTTTAGACACTAGGAGAAGATAAGGAACACACCCATTATCCTGAAATCACATTAGGATTCTCTTTTTAACCTGTTCCTTAATACACTAGTGCTTAGGAAATCTATTGGAGGCAGAAGCAGTCAAGGGTAGCTTAGGGTTAGGGTTAGGGTTAGGGTTATTGTTAGGGTACGGCTTAGGGTACGGGTTCGGGTACGGGTTCGGATACGGCGTAGGGTATGGGTTAGGGTTAGGGTTAGGGTTAGTTTGAGGGTTAGGGCTCGGTTTAGTGTACGGGTTAGGATTAGTGTACGTGTTAGGGTTAGGGTAGAGGTTAGGGTTAGGGTATGCGTTAGGGTTAGGGTAGTTATTAAACCTATCCCACTCTCTAGATACCCCTTAGCACGTCAAGGAATATTATTTGGGGGTCCAGCCATGGAGAAGAGTTTAGACACTAGGAGAAGATAAGGAACACACCCATTATCAAGAAATCACATTAGGATTCTCTTTTTAACCTGTTCCTTAAAACACTAGTGCTTAGGAAATCTATTGGAGGCAGAAGCAGTCAAGGGTAGCTTAGGGTTAGGGTTAGGTTTAGGGCTAGGGTTAGGACACGGCTTAGGGTACGGGTTCGGGTACGGGTTCGGGTACGGCGTAGGGTATGGGTTTGGGTTAGTGTTAGGGTTAGTTTGAAGGTTAGGGCTCGGTTTAGGGTACGGGTTAGGATTAGGGTTCGTGTTAGGGTTAGGGTAGGGGTTAGGGTTAGGGTACGCGTTAGGGTTAGGGTAGTTATTAAACCTATCCCACTCTCTAGATACCCCTTAGCACGTCAAGGAATATTATTTGGGGGTCGAGCCATGGAGAAGAGTTTAGACACTAGGAGAAGATAAAGAACACACCCATTATCCTGAAATCACATTAGGATTCTCTTTTTAACCTGTTCCTTAAAACACTAGTGCTTAGGAAATCTATTGGAGGCAGAAGCAGTCAAGGGTAGCTTAGGGTTAGGGTTAGGGTTAGGTCTAGGGTTAGGACACGGCTTAGGGTACGGGTTCGGGTACGGGTTCGTGTACGGCGTAGGGTATGGGTTTGGGTTAGTGTTAGGGTTAGTTTGAAGGTTAGGGTTCGGTTTAGGGTACGGGTTAGGATTAGGGTTCGTGTTAGGGTTAGGGTAGGGGTTAGGGTTAGGGTACGCGTTAGGGATAGGGTAGTTATTAAACCTATCCCACTCTCTAGATACCCCTTAGCACGTCAAGGAATATTATTTGGGGGTCCAGCCATGGAGAAGAGTTTAGACACTAGGAGAAGATAAAGAACACACCCATTATCCTGAAATCACATTAGGATTCTCTTTTTAACCTGTTCCTTAAAACACTAGTGCTTAGGAAATCTATTGGAGGCAGAAGCAGTCAAGGGTAGCTTAGGGTTAGGGTTAGGGTTAGGGTTAGGGTTAGGGTACGGCTTAGGGTACGGGTTCGGGTACGGGTTCGCGTACGGCGTAGGGTATGGGTTAGGGTTAGGGTTAGGGTTAGTTTGAAGGTTAGGGCTCGGTTTAGGGCACGGGTTAGGATTAGGGTTCGTGTTAGGGTTAGGGTAGGGGTTAGGGTTAGGGTACGCGTTAAGCTTAGGGTAGTTATTAAACCTATCCCACTCTCTAGATACCCCTTAGCACGTCAAGGAATATTATTTGGGGGTCCAGCCATGGAGAAGAGTTTAGACACTAGGAGAAGATAAGGAACACACCCATTATCCTGAAATCACATTAGGATTCTCTTTTTAACCTGTTCCTTAATACACTAGTGCTTAGGAAATCTATTGGAGGCAGAAGCAGTCAAGGGTAGCTTAGGGTAAGGGTTAGGGTTAGGGTTAGGTTTAGGGTACGGCTTAGGGTACGGGTTCGGGTAAGGGTTCGGGTACGGCGTAGGGTATGGGTTAGGGTTAGGGTTAGGGTTAATTTGAGGGTTAGGGCTCGGTTTAGGTTACGGGTTAGGATTAGTGTACGTGTTAGGGTTAAGGTAGAGGTTAGGGTTAGGGTACGCGTTAGGGTAAGGGTAGTTATTAAACCTATCCCACTCTCTAGATACCCCTTAGCACGTCAAGGAATATTATTTGGGGGTCCAGCCATGGAGAAGAGTTTAGACACTAGGAGAAGATAAGGAACACACCCATTATCAAGAAATCACATTAGGATTCTCTTTTTAACCTGTTCCTTAAAACACTAGTGCTTAGGAAATCTATTGGAGGCAGAAGCAGTCAAGGGTAGCTTAGAGTTATGGTTAGGGTTAGGGTTATTGTTAGGGTAAGGCTTAGGGTACGGGTTCGGGTACGGTTTCGGGTACGGTATAGGGTATGGGTTAGGGTTAGGGTTAGGGTTAGTTTGAGGGTTAGGGCTCGGTTTAGGGTACGGGTTAGGATTAGGGTACGTGTTAGGGTTAGGGTAGGGGTTAGGGTTAGAGTACGCGTTAAGGTTAGGGTAGTTATTAAACCTATCCCACTCTCTAGATACCCCTTAGCACGTCAAGGAATATTATTTGGGGGTCCAGCCATGGAGAAGAGTTTAGACACTAGGAGAAGATAAGGAACACACCCATTATCAAGAAATCACATTAGGATTCTCTTTTTAACCTGTTCCTTAAAACACTAGTGCTTAGGAAATCTATTGGAGGCAGAAGCAGTCAAGGGTAGCTTAGGGTTAGGGTTAGGGTTAGGGCTAGAGTTAGGGTACGGCATAGGGTACGGGTTCGGGTACGGGTTCGTGTACGGCGTAGGGTATGGGTTAGAGTTAGGGTTAGCGTTAGTTTGAAGGTTAGGGCTCGGTTTAGGTTTCGGCTTAGGATTAGGGTACGTGTTAGGGTTAGGGTAGGGGTTAGGGTTATGGTACGCGTTAGGGTTAGGGTAGTTATTAAACCTATCCCACTCTCTAGATACCCCTTAGCACGTCAAGGAATATTATTTGGGGGTCCAGCCATGGAGAAGAGTTTAGACACTAGGAGAAGATAAGGAACACACCCATTATCAAGAAATCACATTAGGATTCTCTTTTTAACCTGTTCCTTAAAACACTTGTGCTTAGGAAATCTATTGGAGGCAGAAGCAGTCAAGGGTAGCTTAGGTTTAGGGTTAGGGTTAGGGTTAGGGTTAGGTTTAGGGTACGGCTTAGGGTAAGGGTTCGGGTATGGGTTCGGGTACGGCGTAGGTTATGGGTTAGGGTTAGGGTTAGGTTTAGTTTGAGGGTTAGGGCTCGGTTTAGGGTACGGGTTAGGATTAGTGTACGTGTTAGGGTTAGGGTAGAGGTTAGGGTTAGGGTATGCGTTAGGGTTCGGGTAGTTATTAAACCTATCCCACTCTCTAGATACCCCTTAGCACGTCAAGGAATATTATTTGGGGGTCCAGCCATGGAGAAGAGTTTAGACACTAGGAGAAGATAAGGAACACACCCATTATCCTGAAATCACATTAGGATTCTCTTTTTAACCTGTTCCTTAATACACTAGTGCTTAGGAAATCTATTGGAGGCAGAAGCAGTCAAGGGTAGCTTAGGGTTAGGGTTAGGGTTAGGGTTATTGTTAGGGTACGGCTTAGGGTACGGGTTCGGGTACGGGTTCGGATACGGCGTAGGGTATGGGTTAGGGTTAGGGTTAGGGTTAGTTTGAGGGTTAGGGCTCGGTTTAGTGTACGGGTTAGGATTAGTGTACGTGTTAGGGTTAGGGTAGAGGTTAGGGTTAGGGTATGCGTTAGGGTTAGGGTAGTTATTAAACCTATCCCACTCTCTAGATACCCCTTAGCACGTCAAGGAATATTATTTGGGGGTCCAGCCATGGAGAAGAGTTTAGACACTAGGAGAAGATAAGGAACACACCCATTATCAAGAAATCACATTAGGATTCTCTTTTTAACCTGTTCCTTAAAACACTAGTGCTTAGGAAATCTATTGGAGGCAGAAGCAGTCAAGGGTAGCTTAGGGTTAGGGTTAGGGTTAGGGCTAGGGTTAGGACACGGCTTAGGGTACGGGTTCGGGTACGGGTTCGGGTACGGCGTAGGGTATGGGTTTGTGTTAGTGTTAGGGTTAGTTTGAAGGTTAGGGCTCGGTTTAGGGTACGGGTTAGGATTAGGGTTCGTGTTAGGGTTAGGGTAGGGGTTAGGGTTAGGGTACGCGTTAGGGTTAGGGTAGTTATTAAACCTATCCCACTCTCTAGATACCCCTTAGCACGTCAAGGAATATTATTTGGGGGTCGAGCCATGGAGAAGAGTTTAGACACTAGGAGAAGATAAAGAACACACCCATTATCCTGAAATCACATTAGGATTCTCTTTTTAACCTGTTCCTTAAAACACTAGTGCTTAGGAAATCTATTGGAGGCAGAAGCAGTCAAGGGTAGCTTAGGGTTAGGGTTAGGGTTAGGGCTAGGGTTAGGACACGGCTTAGGGTACGGGTTCGGGTACGGGTTCGTGTACGGCGTAGGGTATGGGTTTGGGTTAGTGTTAGGGTTAGTTTGAAGTTTAGGGTTCGGTTTAGGGTACGGGTTAGGATTAGGGTTCGTGTTAGGGTTAGGGTAGGGGTTAGGGTTAGGGTACGCGTTAGGGATAGGGTAGTTATTAAACCTATCCCACTCTCTAGATACCCCTTAGCACGTCAAGGAATATTATTTGGGGGTCCAGCCATGGAGAAGAGTTTAGACACTAGGAGAAGATAAAGAACACACCCATTATCCTGAAATCACATTAGGATTCTCTTTTTAACCTGTTCCTTAAAACACTAGTGCTTAGGAAATCTATTGGAGGCAGAAGCAGTCAAGGGTAGCTTAGGGTTAGGGTTAGGGTTAGGGTTAGGGTTAGGGTACGGCGTAGGGTACGGGTTCGGGTACGGGTTCGCGTACGGCGTAGGGTATGGGTTAGGGTTAGGGTTAGGGTTAGTTTGAAGGTTAGGGCTCGGTTTAGGGCACGGGTTAGGATTAGGGTTCGTGTTAGGGTTAGGGTAGGGGTTAGGGTTAGGGTACGCGTTAAGCTTAGGGTAGTTATTAAACCTATCCCACTCTCTAGATACCCCTTAGCACGTCAAGGAATATTATTTGGGGGTCCAGCCATGGAGAAGAGTTTAGACACTAGGAGAAGATAAGGAACACACCCATTATCCTGAAATCACATTAGGATTCTCTTTTTAACCTGTTCCTTAATACACTAGTGCTTAGGAAATCTATTGGAGGCAGAAGCAGTCAAGGGTAGCTTAGGGTTAGGGTTAGGGTTAGGGTTAGGTTTAGGGTACGGCTTAGGGTACGGGTTCGGGTAAGGGTTCGGGTACGGCGTAGGGTATGGGTTAGGGTTAGGGTTAGGGTTAATTTGAGGGTTAGGGCTCGGTTTAGGTTACGGGTTAGGATTAGTGTACGTGTTAGGGTTAAGGTAGAGGTTAGGGTTAGGGTACGCGTTAGGGTAAGGGTAGTTATTAAACCTATCCCACTCTCTAGATACCCCTTAGCACGTCAAGGAATATTATTTGGGGGTCCAGCCATGGAGAAGAGTTTAGA
Organism: Eschrichtius robustus; assembly: GCF_028021215.1. Classification (NCBI taxonomy): domain Eukaryota; kingdom Metazoa; phylum Chordata; class Mammalia; order Artiodactyla; family Eschrichtiidae; genus Eschrichtius; species Eschrichtius robustus. The sequence continues at coordinate 6,011,420 of NW_027175261.1, forward strand.
CACTAGGAGAAGATAAGGAACACACCCATTATCAAGAAATCACATTAGGATTCTCTTTTTAACCTGTTCCTTAAAACACTAGTGCTTACGAAATCTATTGGAGGCAGAAGCAGTCAAGGGTAGCTTAGAGTTATGGTTAGGGTTAGGGTTATTGTTAGGGTAAGGCTTAGGGTACGGGTTCGGGTACGGTTTCGGGTACGGTATAGGGTATGGGTTAGGGTTAGGGTTAGGGTTAGTTTGAGGGTTAGGGCTCGGTTTAGGGTACGGGTTAGGATTAGGGTACGTGTTAGGGTTAGGGTAGGGGTTAGGGTTAGAGTACGCGTTAAGGTTAGGGTAGTTATTAAACCTATCCCACTCTCTAGATACCCCTTAGCACGTCAAGGAATATTATTTGGGGGTCCAGCCATGGAGAAGAGTTTAGACACTAGGAGAAGATAAGGAACACACCCATTATCAAGAAATCACATTAGGATTCTCTTTTTAACCTGTTCCTTAAAACACTAGTGCTTAGGAAATCTATTGGAGGCAGAAGCAGTCAAGGGTAGCTTAGGGTTAGGGTTAGGGTTAGGGCTAGAGTTAGGGTACGGCATAGGGTACGGGTTCGGGTACGGGTTCGTGTACGGCGTAGGGTATGGGTTAGAGTTAGGGTTAGGGTTAGTTTGAAGGTTAGGGCTCGGTTTAGGTTTCGGCTTAGGATTAGGGTACGTGTTAGGGTTAGGGTAGGGGTTAGGGTTATGGTACGCGTTAGGGTTAGGGTAGTTATTAAACCTATCCCACTCTCTAGATACCCCTTAGCACGTCAAGGAATATTATTTGGGGGTCCAGCCATGGAGAAGAGTTTAGACACTAGGAGAAGATAAGGAACACACCCATTATCAAGAAATCACATTAGGATTCTCTTTTTAACCTGTTCCTTAAAACACTTGTGCTTAGGAAATATATTGGAGGCAGAAGCAGTCAAGGGTAGCTTAGGTTTAGGGTTAGGGTTAGGGTTAGGGTTAGCTTTAGGGTACGACTTAGTGTACGGGTTCGGGTACGGCGTATGGTATGGGTTAGGGTTAGGGTTAGGTTTAGTTTGACGGTTAGGGATCGTTTTAGGGTACGGGTTAGGATTAGGGTACGTGTTAGGGTTAGGGTACGCGTTAGGGTTAGGGTAGTTATTAAACCTATCCCACTCTCTAGATACCCCTTAGCACGTCAAGGGATATTATTTGGGGGTCCAGGCATGGAGAAGAGTTTAGACACTAGGAGAAGATAAGGAACACACCCATTATCCTGAAATCACAATAGGATTCTCTTTTTAACCTGTTCCTTAATACACAAGTGCTTAGGAAATATATTGGAGGCAGAAGCAGTCAAGGGTAGCTTAGGGCTAGGGTTAGGGTTAGGGTTAGGGTTAGTGTTAGGGTTAGGGTTAGGGTACGGCTTAGGGTACGGGTTCGGGTACGGGTTCGGGTACGGCGTAGGGTATGGTTTAGGGTTAGGGTTAGGGTTAGTTTGAGGGTTAGGGCTCGGTTTAGGTTACGGGTTAGGATTAGTGTACGTGTTAAGGTTAGGGTAGAGGTTAGGGTTAGGGTACGCGTTAACGTTAGGGTAGTTATTAAATCTATCCCACTCTCTAGATACCCCTTAGCACGTCAAGGAATATTATTTGGGGGTCCAGCCATGGAGAAGAGTTTAGACACTAGGAGAAGATAAGGAACACACCCATTATCAAGAAATCACATTAGGATTCTCTTTTTAACCTGTTCCTTAAAACACTAGTGCTTAGGAAATCTATTGGAGGCAGAAGCAGTCAAGGGTAGCTTAGGGTTAGGGTTAGGGTTAGGGTTAGGTTTAGGGTACGGCTTAGGGTAAGGGTTCGGGTATGGGTTCGGGTACGGCGTAGGTTATGGGTTAGGGTTAGGGTTAGGGTTAGTTTGAGGGTTAGGGCTCGGTTTAGGTTACGGGTTAGGATTAGTGTACGTGTTAGGGTTAGGGTAGAGGTTAGGGTTAGGGTATGCGTTAGGGTTCGGGTAGTTATTAAACTTATCCCACTCTCTAGATACCCCTTAGCACGTCAAGGAATATTATTTGGGGGTCCAGCCATGGAGAAGAGTTTAGACACTAGGAGAAGATAAGGAACACACCCATTATCCTGAAATCACATTAGGATTCTCTTTTTAACCTGTTCCTTAATACACTAGTGCTTAGGAAATCTATTGGAGGCAGAAGCAGTCAAGGGTAGCTTAGGGTTAGGGTTAGGGTTAGGGTTATTGTTAGGGTACGGCTTAGGGTACGGGTTCGGGTACGGGTTCGTGTACGGCGTAGGGTATGGGTTAGGGTTAGGGTTAGGGTTAGTTTGAGGGTTAGGGCTCGGTTTAGTGTACGGGTTAGGATTAGTGTACGTGTTAGGGTTAGGGTAGAGGTTAGGGTTAGGGTATGCGTTAGGGTTAGGGTAGTTATTAAACCTATCCCACTCTCTAGATACCCCTTAGCACGTCAAGGAATATTATTTGGGGGTCCAGCCATGGAGAAGAGTTTAGACACTAGGAGAAGATAAGGAACACACCCATTATCAAGAAATCACATTAGGATTCTCTTTTTAACCTGTTCCTTAAAACACTAGTGCTTAGGAAATCTATTGGAGGCAGAAGCAGTCAAGGGTAGCTTAGGGTTAGGGTTAGGGTTAGGGCTAGGGTTAGGACACGGCTTAGGGTACGGGTTCGGGTACGGGTTCGTGTACGGCGTAGGGTATGGGTTTGGGTTAGTGTTAGGGTTAGTTTGAAGGTTAGGGCTCGGTTTAGGGTACGGGTTAGGATTAGGGTTCGTGTTAGGGTTAGGGTAGGGGTTAGGGTTAGGGTACGCGTTAGGGTTAGGGTAGTTATTAAACCTATCCCACTCTCTAGATACCCCTTAGCACGTCAAGGAATATTATTTGGGGGTCCAGCCATGGAGAAGAGTTTAGACACTAGGAGAAGATAAAGAACACACCCATTATCCTGAAATCACATTAGGATTCTCTATTTAACCTGTTCCTTAATACACTAGTGCTTAGGAAATCTATTGGAGGCAGAAGTAGTCAAGGGTAGCTTAGGGTTAGGGTTACGGTTAGGGTTAGGGTTAGGGTAAGGCTTAGGGTACGGGTTCGGGTACGGCGTAGGGTATGGGTTAGGGTTAGGGTTAGGGTTAGTTTGAGGTTTAGGGCTCGGTTTAGGGTACGGGTTAGGATTAGGGTACGTGTTAGGGTTAGGGTAGGGGTTAGGGTTAGGGTACGCGTTAGGGTTAGGGTAGTTATTAAACCTATCCCACTCTCTAGATACCCCTTAGCACGTCAAGTAATATTATTTGGGGGTCCAGCCATGGAGAAGAGTTTAGACACTAGGAGAAGATAAGGAACACACCCATTATCAAGAAATCACATTAGGATTCTCTTTTTAAACTGTTCCTTAAAACACTAGTGCTTAGGAAATCTATTGGAGGCAGAAGCAGTCAAGGGTAGCTTAGGGTTAGGGTTAGGGTTAGGGTACGGCTTAGGGTACGGGTTCGGGAACGGGTTCGGGTACGGGTTCGGGTACGGCGTAGGGTATGGGTTAGGTTTAGGGTTAGGGTTAGTTTGAGGGTTAGGGCTCGGTTTAGGTTACGGGTTAGGATTAGGGTACGTGTTAGGGTTAGGGTAGGGGTTAGGGTTAGGGTACGCGTTAGGGTTAGGGTAGTTATTAAACCTATCCCACTCTCTAGATACCCCTTAGCACGTCAAGGAATATTATTTGGGGGTCCAGCCATGGAGAAGAGTTTAGACACTAGGAGAAGATAAGGAACACACCCATTATCAAGAAATCACATTAGGATTCTCTTTTTAACCTGTTCCTTAAAACACTAGTGCTTAGGAAATCTATTGGAGGCAAAGCAGTCAAGGGTAGCTTAGGGTTAGGGTTAGGGTTATTGTTAGGGTAAGGCTTAGGGTACAGGTTCGGGTACGGCATAGGGTATGGGTTAGGGTTAGGGTTAGGGTTAGTTTGAGGGTTAGGGCTCGGTTTAGGGTACGGGTTAGGATTAGGGTACGTGTTAGGTTTATGGTAGGGGTTAGGGTTAGGGTACGCGTTAGGGTTAGGGTAGTTATTAATCCTATCCCACTCCCTAGATGCCCCTTAGCACGTCAAGGAATATTATTTGGGGGACCAGCCATGGAGAAGAGTTTAGACACTAGGAGAAGATAAGGAACACACCCATTATCAAGAAATCACATTAGGATTCTCTTTTTAACCTGTTCCTTAAAACACTAGTGCTTAGGAAATCTATTGGAGGCAGAAGCAGTCAAGGGTAGCTTAGGGTTAGGGTTAGGGTTAGGGCTAGAGTTAGGGTACGGCATAGGGTACGGGTTCGGGTACGGGTTCGTGTACGGCATAGGGTATGGGTTAGAGTTAGGGTTAGGGTTAGTTTGAAGGTTAGGGCTCGGTTTAGGTTTCGGCTTAGGATTAGGGTACGTGTTAGGGTTAGGGTAGGGGTTAGGGTTATGGTACGCGTTAGGGTTAGGGTAGTTATTAAACCTATCCCACTCTCTAGATACCCCTTAGCACGTCAAGGAATATTATTTGGGGGTCCAGCCATGGAGAAGAGTTTAGACACTAGGAGAAGATAAGGAACACACCCATTATCAAGAAATCACATTAGGATTCTCTTTTTAACCTGTTCCTTAAAACACTTGTGCTTAGGAAATCTATTGGAGGCAGAAGCAGTCAAGGGTAGCTTAGGTTTAGGGTTAGGGTTAGGGTTAGGGTTAGCTTTAGGGTACGACTTAGTGTACGGGTTCGGGTACGGGTTCGGGTACGGCGTATGGTATGGGTTAGGGTTAGGGTTAGGTTTAGTTTGAGGGTTAGGGATCGGTATAGGGTACGGGATAGGATTAGGGTACGTGTTAGGGTTAGGGTACGCGTTAGGGTTAGGGTAGTTATTAAACCTATCCCACTCTCTAGATACCCCTTAGCACGTCAAGGGATATTATTTGTGGGTCCAGCCATGGAGAAGAGTTTAGACACTAGGAGAAGATAAGGAACACACCCATTATCCTGAAATCACAATAGGATTCTCTTTTTAACCTGTTCCTTAATACACAAGTGCTTAGGAAATCTATTGGAGGCAGAAGCAGTCAAGGGTAGCTTAGGGCTAGGGTTAGGGTTAGGGTTAGGGTTAGCGTTAGGGTTAGGGTTAGGGTACGGCTTAGGGTACGGGTTCGGGTACGGGTTCGGGTACGGCGTAGGGTATGGTTTAGGGTTAGGGTTAGGGTTAGTTTGAGGGTTAGGGCTCGGTTTAGGTTACGGGTTAGGATTAGTGTACGTGTTAAGGTTAGGGTAGAGGTTAGGGTTAGGGTACGCGTTAACGTTAGGGTAGTTATTAAACCTATCCCACTCTCTAGATACCCCTTAGCACGTCAAGGAATATTATTTGGGGGTCCAGCCATGGAGAAGAGTTTAGACACTAGGAGAAGATAAGGAACACACCCATTATCAAGAAATCACATTAGGATTCTCTTTTTAACCTGTTCCTTAAAACACTAGTGCTTAGGAAATCTATTGGAGGCAGAAGCAGTCAAGGGTAGCTTAGGGTTAGGGTTAGGGTTAGGGTTAGGTTTAGGGTACGGCTTAGGGTAAGGGTTCGGGTATGGGTTCGGGTACGGCGTAGGTTATGGGTTAGGGTTAGGGTTAGGGTTAGTTTGAGGGTTAGGGTTCGGTTTAGGGTACGGGTTAGGATTAGTGTACGTGTTAGGGTTAGGGTAGAGGTTAGGGTTAGGGTATGCGTTAGGGTTCGGGTAGTTATTAAACCTATCCCACTCTCTAGATACCCCTTAGCACGTCAAGGAATATTATTTGGGGATCCAGCCATGGAGAAGAGTTTAGACACTAGGAGAAGATAAGGAACACACCCATTATCAAGAAATCACATTAGGATTCTCTTTTTAACCTGTTCCTTAAAACACTAGTGCTTAGGAAATCTATTGGAGGCAGAAGCAGTCAAGGGTAGCTTAGGGTTAGGGTTAGGGTTATTGTTAGGGTAAGGCTTAGGGTACGGGTTCGGGTACGGGTTCGTGTACGGCGTAGGGTATGGGTTTGGGTTAGGGTTAGGGTTAGTTTGAGGGTTAGGGCTCGGTTTAGGTTACGGGTTAGGATTAGTGTACGTGTTAGGGTTAGGGTAGAGGTTAGGGTTAGGGTATGCGTTAGGGTTCGGGTAGTTATTAAACCTATCCCACTCTCTAGATACCCCTTAGCACGTCAAGGAATATTATTTGGGGGTCCAGCCATGGAGAAGAGTTTAGACACTAGGAGAAGATAAGGAACACACCCATTATCCTGAAATCACATTAGGATTCTCTTTTTAACCTGTTCCTTAATACACTAGTGCTTAGGAAATCTATTGGAGGCAGAAGCAGTCAAGGGTAGCTTAGGGTTAGGGTTAGGGTTAGGGTTATTGTTAGGGTACGGCTTAGGGTACGGGTTCGGGTACGGGTTCGTGTACGGCGTAGGGTATGGGTTAGGGTTAGGGTTAGGGTTAGTTTGAGGGTTAGGGCTCGGTTTAGTGTACGGGTTAGGATTAGTGTACGTGTTAGGGTTAGGGTAGAGGTTAGGGTTAGGGTATGCGTTAGGGTTAGGGTAGTTATTAAACCTATCCCACTCTCTAGATACCCCTTAGCACGTCAAGGAATATTATTTGGGGGTCCAGCCATGGAGAAGAGTTTAGACACTAGGAGAAGATAAGGAACACACCCATTATCAAGAAATCACATTAGGATTCTCTTTTTAACCTGTTCCTTAAAACACTAGTGCTTAGGAAATCTATTGGAGGCAGAAGCAGTCAAGGGTAGCTTAGGGTTAGGGTTAGGGTTAGGGCTAGGGTTAGGACACGGCTTAGGGTACGGGTTCGGGTACGGGTTCGTGTACGGCGTAGGGTATGGGTTTGGGTTAGTGTTAGGGTTAGTTTGAAGGTTAGGGCTCGGTTTAGGGTACGGGTTAGGATTAGGGTTCGTGTTAGGGTTAGGGTAGGGGTTAGGGTTAGGGTACGCGTTAGGGTTAGGGTAGTTATTAAACCTATCCCACTCTCTAGATACCCCTTAGCACGTCAAGGAATATTATTTGGGGGTCCAGCCATGGAGAAGAGTTTAGACACTAGGAGAAGATAAAGAACACACCCATTATCCTGAAATCACATTAGGATTCTCTATTTAACCTGTTCCTTAATACACTAGTGCTTAGGAAATCTATTGGAGGCAGAAGTAGTCAAGGGTAGCTTAGGGTTAGGGTTACGGTTAGGGTTAGGGTTAGGGTAAGGCTTAGGGTACGGGTTCGGGTACGGCGTAGGGTATGGGTTAGGGTTAGGGTTAGGGTTAGTTTGAGGTTTAGGGCTCGGTTTAGGGTAAGGGTTAGGATTAGGGTACGTGTTAGGGTTAGGGTAGGGGTTAGGGTTAGGGTACGCGTTAGGGTTAGGGTAGTTATTAAACCTATCCCACTCTCTAGATACCCCTTAGCACGTCAAGTAATATTATTTGGGGGTCCAGCCATGGAGAAGAGTTTAGACACTAGGAGAAGATAAGGAACACACCCATTATCAAGAAATCACATTAGGATTCTCTTTTTAAACTGTTCCTTAAAACACTAGTGCTTAGGAAATCTATTGGAGGCAGAAGCAGTCAAGGGTAGCTTAGGGTTAGGGTTAGGGTTAGGGTACGGCTTAGGGTACGGGTTCGGGAACGGGTTCGGGTACGGGTTCGGGTACGGCGTAGGGTATGGGTTAGGTTTAGGGTTAGGGTTAGTTTGAGGGTTAGGGCTCGGTTTAGGTTACGGGTTAGGATTAGGGTACGTGTTAGGGTTAGGGTAGGTGTTAGGGTTAGGGTACGCGTTAGGGTTAGGGTAGTTATTAAACCTATCCCACTCTCTAGATACCCCTTAGCACGTCAAGGAATATTATTTGGGGGTCCAGCCATGGAGAAGAGTTTAGACACTAGGAGAAGATAAGGAACACACCCATTATCAAGAAATCACATTAGGATTCTCTTTTTAACCTGTTCCTTAAAACACTAGTGCTTAGGAAATCTATTGGAGGCAAAGCAGTCAAGGGTAGCTTAGGGTTAGGGTTAGGGTTATTGTTAGGGTAAGGCTTAGGGTACGGGTTCGGGTACGGCATAGGGTATGGGTTAGGGTTAGGGTTAGGGTTAGTTTGAGGGTTAGGGCTCGGTTTAGGGTACGGGTTAGGATTAGGGTACGTGTTAGGTTTATGGTAGGGGTTAGGATTAGGGTACGCGTTAGGGTTAGGGTAGTTATTAATCCTATCCCACTCCCTAGATGCCCCTTAGCACGTCAAGGAATATTATTTGGGGGACCAGCCATGGAGAAGAGTTTAGACACTAGGAGAAGATAAGGAACACACCCATTATCAAGAAATCACATTAGGATTCTCTTTTTAACCTGTTCCTTAAAACACTAGTGCTTAGGAAATCTATTGGAGGCAGAAGCAGTCAAGGGTAGCTTAGGGTTAGGGTTAGGGTTAGGGCTAGAGTTAGGGTACGGCATAGGGTACGGGTTCGGGTACGGGTTCGTGTACGGCATAGGGTATGGGTTAGAGTTAGGGTTAGGGTTAGTTTGAAGGTTAGGGCTCGGTTTAGGTTTCGGCTTAGGATTAGGGTACGTGTTAGGGTTAGGGTAGGGGTTAGGGTTATGGTACGCGTTAGGGTTAGGGTAGTTATTAAACCTATCCCACTCTCTAGATACCCCTTAGCACGTCAAGGAATATTATTTGGGGGTCCAGCCATGGAGAAGAGTTTAGACACTAGGAGAAGATAAGGAACACACCCATTATCAAGAAATCACATTAGGATTCTCTTTTTAACCTGTTCCTTAAAACACTTGTGCTTAGGAAATCTATTGGAGGCAGAAGCAGTCAAGGGTAGCTTAGGTTTAGGGTTAGGGTTAGGGTTAGGGTTAGCTTTAGGGTACGACTTAGTGTACGGGTTCGGGTACGGGTTCGGGTACGGCGTATGGTATGGGTTAGGGTTAGGGTTAGGTTTAGTTTGAGGGTTAGGGATCGGTATAGGGTACGGGATAGGATTAGGGTACGTGTTAGGGTTAGGGTACGCGTTAGGGTTAGGGTAGTTATTAAACCTATCCCACTCTCTAGATACCCCTTAGCACGTCAAGGGATATTATTTGTGGGTCCAGCCATGGAGAAGAGTTTAGACACTAGGAGAAGATAAGGAACACACCCATTATCCTGAAATCACAATAGGATTCTCTTTTTAACCTGTTCCTTAATACACAAGTGCTTAGGAAATCTATTGGAGGCAGAAGCAGTCAAGGGTAGCTTAGGGCTAGGGTTAGGGTTAGGGTTAGGGTTAGCGTTAGGGTTAGGGTTAGGGTACGGCTTAGGGTACGGGTTCGGGTACGGGTTCGGGTACGGCGTAGGGTATGGTTTAGGGTTAGGGTTAGGGTTAGTTTGAGGGTTAGGGCTCGGTTTAGGTTACGGGTTAGGATTAGTGTACGTGTTAAGGTTAGGGTAGAGGTTAGGGTTAGGGTACGCGTTAACGTTAGGGTAGTTATTAAACCTATCCCACTCTCTAGATACCCCTTAGCACGTCAAGGAATATTATTTGGGGGTCCAGCCATGGAGAAGAGTTTAGACACTAGGAGAAGATAAGGAACACACCCATTATCAAGAAATCACATTAGGATTCTCTTTTTAACCTGTTCCTTAAAACACTAGTGCTTAGGAAATCTATTGGAGGCAGAAGCAGTCAAGGGTAGCTTAGGGTTAGGGTTAGGGTTAGGGTTAGGTTTAGGGTACGGCTTAGGGTAAGGGTTCGGGTATGGGTTCGGGTACGGCGTAGGTTATGGGTTAGGGTTAGGGTTAGGGTTAGTTTGAGGGTTAGGGTTCGGTTTAGGGTACGGGTTAGGATTAGTGTACGTGTTAGGGTTAGGGTAGAGGTTAGGGTTAGGGTATGCGTTAGGGTTCGGGTAGTTATTAAACCTATCCCACTCTCTAGATACCCCTTAGCACGTCAAGGAATATTATTTGGGGATCCAGCCATGGAGAAGAGTTTAGACACTAGGAGAAGATAACGAACACACCCATTATCAAGAAATCACATTAGGATTCTCTTTTTAACCTGTTCCTTAAAACACTAGTGCTTAGGAAATCTATTGGAATCAGAAGCAGTCAAGGGTAGCTTAGGGTTAGGGTTAGGGTTATTGTTAGGGTAAGGCTTAGGGTACGGGTTCGGGTACGGGTTCGTGTACGGCGTAGGGTATGGGTTTGGGTTAGGGTTAGGGTTAGTTTGAAGGTTAGGGCTCGGTTTAGGGTACGGGTTAGGATTAGGGTTCGTGTTAGGGTTAGGGTAGGGGTTAGGGTTAGGGTACGCGTTAGGGTTAGGGTAGTTATTAAACCTATCCCACTCTCTAGATACCCCTTAGCACGTCAAGGAATATTATTTGTGGGTCCAGCCATGGAGAAGAGTTTAGACACTAGGAGAAGATAAGGAACACACCCATTATCCTGAAATCACATTAGGATTCTCTTTTTAACCTGTTCCTTAATACACTAGTGCTTAGGAAATCTATTGGAGGCAGAAGCAGTCAAGGGTAGCTTAGGGTTAGCGTTACGGTTAGGGTTAGGGTTAGGGTACGGCTTAGGGTACGGGTTCGGGTACGGGTTCGGGTACGGCGTAGGGTATGGGTTAGGGTTAGGGTTAGGGTTAGTTTGAGGGTTAGGGCTCGGTTTAGTGTACGGGTTAGGATTAGTGTACGTGTTAGGGTTAGGGTAGAGGTTAGGGTTAGGGTATGCGTTAGGGTTAGGGTAGTTATTAAACCTATCCCACTCTCTAGATACCCCTTAGCACGTCAAGGAATATTATTTGGGGGTCCAGCCATGGAGAAGAGTTTAGACACTAGGAGAAGATAAGGAACACACCCATTATCAAGAAATCACATTAGGATTCTCTTTTTAACCTGTTCCTTAAAACACTAGTGCTTAGGAAATCTATTGGAGGCAGAAGCAGTCAAGGGTAGCTTAGGGTTAGGGTTAGGGTTAGGGCTAGGGTTTGGACACGGCTTAGGGTACGGGTTCGGGTACGGGTTCGTGTACGGCGTAGGGTATGGGTTTGGGTTAGTGTTAGGGTTAGTTTGAAGGTTAGGGCTCGGTTTAGGGTACGGGTTAGGATTAGGGTTCGTGTTAGGGTTAGGGTAGGGGTTAGGGTTAGGGTACGCGTTAGGGATAGGGTAGTTATTAAACCTATCCCACTCTCTAGATACCCCTTAGCACGTCAAGGAATATTATTTGGGGGTCCAGCCATGGAGAAGAGTTTAGACACTAGGAGAAGATAAAGAACACACCCATTATCCTGAAATCACATTAGGATTCTCTTTTTAACCTGTTCCTTAATACACTAGTGCTTAGGAAATCTATTGGAGGCAGAAGTAGTCAAGGGTAGCTTAGGGTTAGGGTTACGGTTAGGGTTAGGGTTAGGGTACGGCTTAGGGTACGGGTTCGGGTACGGCGTAGGGTATGGGTTAGGGTTAGGGTTAGGGTTAGTTTGAGGTTTAGGGCTCGGTTTAGGGTACGGGTTAGGATTAGGGTACGTGTTAGGGTTAGGGTAGGGGTTAGGGTTAGGGTACGCGTTAGGGTTAGGGTAGTTATTAAACCTATCCCACTCTCTAGATACCCCTTAGCACGTCAAGGAATATTATTTGGGGGTCCAGCCATGGAGAAGAGTTTAGACACTAGGAGAAGATAAGGAACACACCCATTATCAAGAAATCACATTAGGATTCTCTTTTTAACCTGTTCCTTAAAACACTAGTGCTTAGGAAATCTATTGGAGGCAGAAGCAGTCAAGGGTAGCTTAGGGTTAGGGTTAGGGTTAGGGTACGGCTTAGGGTACGGGTTCGGGAACGGGTTCGGGTATGGGTTCGGGTACGGCGTAGGGTATGGGTTAGGTTTAGGGTTAGGGTTAGTTTGAGGGTTAGGGCTCGGTTTAGGTTACGGGTTAGGATTAGGGTACGTGTTAGGGTTAGGGTAGGGGGTTAGGGTTAGGGTACGCGTTAGGGTTAGGGTAGTTATTAAACCTATCCCACTCTCTAGATACCCCTTAGCACGTCAAGGAATATTATTTGGGGTCCAGCCATGGAGAAGAGTTTAGACACTAGGAGAAGATAAGGAACACACCCATTATCAAGAAATCACATTAGGATTCTCTTTTTAACCTGTTCCTTAAAACACTAGTGCTTAGGAAATCTATTGGAGGCAAAGCAGTCAAGGGTAGCTTAGGGTTAGGGTTAGGGTTATTGTTAGGGTAAGGCTTAGGGTACGGGTTCGGGTACGGCATAGGGTATGGGTTAGGGTTAGGGTTAGGGTTAGTCTTGAGGGTTAGGGCTCGGTTTAGGGTACGGGTTAGGATTAGGGTTCATGTTAGGGTTAGGGTAGGGGTTAGGGTTAGGGTAGTTATTAAACCTATCCCACTCTCTAGATACCCCTTAGCACGTCAAGGAATATTATTTGGGGGTCCAGCCATGGAGAAGAGTTTAGACACTAGGAGAAGATAAGGAACACACCCATTATCAAGAAATCACATTAGGATTCTCTTTTTAACCTGTTCCTTAAAACACTAGTGCTTAGGAAATCTATTGGAGGCAGAAGCAGTCAAGGGTAGCTTAGGGTTAGGGTTAGGGTTAGGGCTAGGGTTAGGACACGGCTTAGGGTACGGGTTCGGGTACGGGTTCGTGTACGGCGTAGGGTATGGGTTTGGGTTAGTGTTAGGGTTAGTTTGAAGGTTAGGGCTCGGTTTAGGGTACGGGTTAGGATTAGGGTTCGTGTTAGGGTTAGGGTAGGGGTTAGGGTTAGGGTACGCGTTAGGGTTAGGGTAGTTATTAAACCTATCCCACTCTCTAGATACCCCTTAGCACGTCAAGGAATATTATTTGGGGGTCCAGCCATGGAGAAGAGTTTAGACACTAGGAGAAGATAAAGAACACACCCATTATCCTGAAATCACATTAGGATTCTCTTTTTAACCTATTCCTTAATACACTAGTGCTTAGGAAATCTATTGGAGGCAGAAGTAGTCAAGGGTAGCTTAGGGTTAGGGTTACGGTTAGGGTTAGGTTTAGGGTACTGCTTAGGGTACGGGTTCGGGTACGGGTTCGGGTACGGCGTAGGGTATGGGTTAGGGTTAGGGTTAGGGTTAGTTTGAGTGTTAGGGCTCGGTTTAGGGTACGGGTTAGGATTAGGGTACGTGTTAGGTTTAGGGTAGGGGTTAGGGTTAGGGTACGCGTTAGGGTTAGGGTAGTTATTAAACCTATCCCACTCCCTAGATGCCCCTTAGCACGTCAAGGAATATTATTTGGGGGACCAGCCATGGAGAAGAGTTTAGACACTAGGAGAAGATAAGGAACACACCCATTATCAAGAAATCACATTAGGATTCTCTTTTTAACCTGTTCCTTAAAACACTAGTGCTTAGGAAATCTATTGGAGGCAGAAGCAGTCAAGGGTAGCTTAGGGTTAGGGTTAGGGTTAGGGTTAGGTTTAGGGTACGGCTTAGGGTAAGGGTTCGGGTATGGGTTCGGTTACGGCGTAGGTTATGGGTTAGGGTTAGGGTTAGGGTTAGTTTGAGGGTTAGGGCTCGGTTTAGGGTACGGGTTAGGATTAGTGTACGTGTTAGGGTTAGGGTAGAGGTTAGGGTTAGGGTATGCGTTAGGGTTCGGGTAGTTATTAAACCTATCCCACTCTCTAGATACCCCTTAGCACGTCAAGGAATATTATTTGGGGATCCAGCCATGGAGAAGAGTTTAGACACTAGGAGAAGATAAGGAACACACCCATTATCAAGAAATCACATTAGGATTCTCTTTTTAACCTGTTCCTTAAAACACTAGTGCTTAGGAAATCTATTGGAGGCAGAAGCAGTCAAGGGTAGCTTAGGGTTAGGGTTAGGGTTAGGGCTAGGGTTAGGACACGGCTTAGGGTACGGGTTCGGGTACGGGTTCGTGTACGGCGTAGGGTATGGGTTTGGGTTAGTGTTAGGGTTAGTTTGAAGGTTAGGGCTCGGTTTAGGGTACGGGTTAGGATTAGGGTTCGTGTTAGGGTTAGGGTAGGGGTTAGGGTTAGGGTACGCGTTAGGGTTAGGGTAGTTATTAAACCTATCCCACTCTCTAGATACCCCTTAGCACGTCAAGGAATATTATTTGGGGGTCCAGCCATGGAGAAGAGTTTAGACACTAGGAGAAGATAAAGAACACACCCATTATCCTGAAATCACATTAGGATTCTCTATTTAACCTGTTCCTTAATACACTAGTGCTTAGGAAATCTATTGGAGGCAGAAGTAGTCAAGGGTAGCTTAGGGTTAGGGTTACGGTTAGGGTTAGGGTTAGGGTAAGGCTTAGGGTACGGGTTCGGGTACGGCGTAGGGTATGGGTTAGGGTTAGGGTTAGGGTTAGTTTGAGGTTTAGGGCTCGGTTTAGGGTACGGGTTAGGATTAGGGTACGTGTTAGGGTTAGGGTAGGGGTTAGGGTTAGGGTACGCGTTAGGGTTAGGGTAGTTATTAAACCTATCCCACTCTCTAGATACCCCTTAGCACGTCAAGTAATATTATTTGGGGGTCCAGCCATGGAGAAGAGTTTAGACACTAGGAGAAGATAAGGAACACACCCATTATCAAGAAATCACATTAGGATTCTCTTTTTAAACTGTTCCTTAAAACACTAGTGCTTAGGAAATCTATTGGAGGCAGAAGCAGTCAAGGGTAGCTTAGGGTTAGGGTTAGGGTTAGGGTACGGCTTAGGGTACGGGTTCGGGAACGGGTTCGGGTACGGGTTCGGGTACGGCGTAGGGTATGGGTTAGGTTTAGGGTTAGGGTTAGTTTGAGGGTTAGGGCTCGGTTTAGGTTACGGGTTAGGATTAGGGTACGTGTTAGGGTTAGGGTAGGGGTTAGGGTTAGGGTACGCGTTAGGGTTAGGGTAGTTATTAAACCTATCCCACTCTCTAGATACCCCTTAGCACGTCAAGGAATATTATTTGGGGGTCCAGCCATGGAGAAGAGTTTAGACACTAGGAGAAGATAAGGAACACACCCATTATCAAGAAATCACATTAGGATTCTCTTTTTAACCTGTTCCTTAAAACACTAGTGCTTAGGAAATCTATTGGAGGCAAAGCAGTCAAGGGTAGCTTAGGTTTAGGGTTAGGGTTATTGTTAGGGTAAGGCTTAGGGTACGGGTTCGGGTACGGCATAGGGTATGGGTTAGGGTTAGGGTTAGGGTTAGTTTGAGGGTTAGGGCTCGGTTTAGGGTACGGGTTAGGATTAGGGTACGTGTTAGGTTTATGGTAGGGGTTAGGGTTAGGGTACGCGTTAGGGTTAGGGTAGTTATTAATCCTATCCCACTCCCTAGATGCCCCTTAGCACGTCAAGGAATATTATTTGGGGGACCAGCCATGGAGAAGAGTTTAGACACTAGGAGAAGATAAGGAACACACCCATTATCAAGAAATCACATTAGGATTCTCTTTTTAACCTGTTCCTTAAAACACTAGTGCTTAGGAAATCTATTGGAGGCAGAAGCAGTCAAGGGTAGCTTAGGGTTAGGGTTAGGGTTAGGGCTAGAGTTAGGGTACGGCATAGGGTACGGGTTCGGGTACGGGTTCGTGTACGGCGTAGAGTATGGGTTAGAGTTAGGGTTAGGGTTAGTTTGAAGGTTAGGGCTCGGTTTAGGTTTCGGCTTAGGATTAGGGTACGTGTTAGGGTTAGGGTAGGGGTTAGGGTTATGGTACGCGTTAGGGTTAGGGTAGTTATTAAACCTATCCCACTCTCTAGATACCCCTTAGCACGTCAAGGAATATTATTTGGGGGTCCAGCCATGGAGAAGAGTTTAGACACTAGGAGAAGATAAGGAACACACCCATTATCAAGAAATCACATTAGGATTCTCTTTTTAACCTGTTCCTTAAAACACTTGTGCTTAGGAAATCTATTGGAGGCAGAAGCAGTCAAGGGTAGCTTAGGTTTAGGGTTAGGGTTAGGGTTAGGGTTAGCTTTAGGGTTCGACTTAGTGTACGGGTTCGGGTACGGGTTCGGGTACGGCGTATGGTATGGGTTAGGGTTAGGGTTAGGTTTAGTTTGAGGGTTAGGGATCGGTTTAGGGTACGGGTTAGGATTAGGGTACGTGTTAGGGTTAGGGTACGCGTTAGGGTTAGGGTAGTTATTAAACCTATCCCACTCTCTAGATACCCCTTAGCACGTCAAGGGATATTATTTGTGGGTCCAGCCATGGAGAAGAGTTTAGACACTAGGAGAAGATAAGGAACACACCCATTATCCTGAAATCACAATAGGATTCTCTTTTTAACCTGTTCCTTAATACACAAGTGCTTAGGAAATCTATTGGAGGCAGAAGCAGTCAAGGGTAGCTTAGGGCTAGGGTTAGGGTTAGGGTTAGGGTTAGGGTTAGGGTACGGCTTAGGGTACGGGTTCGGGTACGGGTTCGGGTACGGCGTAGGGTATGGTTTAGGGTTAGGGTTAGGGTTAGTTTGAGGGTTAGGGCTCGGTTTAGGTTACGGGTTAGGATTAGTGTACGTGTTAAGGTTAGGGTAGAGGTTAGGGTTAGGGTACGCGTTAACGTTAGGGTAGTTATTAAACCTATCCCACTCTCTAGATACCCCTTAGCACGTCAAGGAATATTATTTGGGGGTCCAGCCATGGAGAAGAGTTTAGACACTAGGAGAAGATAAGGAACACACCCATTATCAAGAAATCACATTAGGATTCTCTTTTTAACCTGTTCCTTAAAACACTAGTGCTTAGGAAATCTATTGGAGGCAGAAGCAGTCAAGGGTAGCTTAGGGTTAGGGTTAGGGTTAGGGTTAGGTTTAGGGTACGGCTTAGGGTAAGGGTTCGGGTATGGGTTCGGGTACGGCGTAGGTTATGGGTTAGGGTTAGGGTTAGGGTTAGTTTGAGGGTTAGGGCTCGGTTTAGGGTACGGGTTAGGATTAGTGTACGTGTTAGGGTTAGGGTAGAGGTTAGGGTTAGGGTATGCGTTAGGGTTCGGGTAGTTATTAAACCTATCCCACTCTCTAGATACCCCTTAGCACGTCAAGGAATATTATTTGGGGATGCAGCCATGGAGAAGAGTTTAGACACTAGGAGAAGATAAGGAACACACCCATTATCAAGAAATCACATTAGGATTCTCTTTTTAACCTGTTCCTTAAAACACTAGTGCTTAGGAAATCTATTGGAGGCAGAAGCAGTCAAGGGTAGCTTAGGGTTAGGGTTAGGGTTATTGTTAGGGTAAGGCTTAGGGTACGGGTTCGGGTACGGGTTCGGGTACGGCGTAGGGTATGGGTTAGGGTTAGGGTTAGGGTTAGTTTGAGGTTTAGGGCTCGGTTTAGGGTACGGGTTAGGATTAGGGTACGTGTTAGGGTTAGGGTAGGGGTTAGGGTTAGGGTACGCGTTAGGTTTAGGGTAGTTATTAAAACTATCCCACTCTCTAGATACCCCTTAGCACGTCAAGGAATATTATTTGGGGGTCCAGCCATGGAGAAGAGTTTAGACACTAGGAGAAGATAAGGAACACACCCATTATCAAGAAATCACATTAGGATTCTCTTTTTAACCTGTTCCTTAAAACACTAGTGCTTAGGAAATCTATTGGAGGCAGAAGCAGTCAAGGGTAGCTTAGGGTTAGGGTTAGGGTTAGGGTACGGCTTAGGGTACGGGTTCGGGAACGGGTTCGGGTACGGGTTCGGGTACGGCGTAGGGTATGGGTTAGGTTTAGGGTTAGGGTTAGTTTGAGGGTTAGGGCTCGGTTTAGGTTACGGGTTAGGATTAGGGTACGTGTTAGGGTTAGGGTAGGGGTTAGGGTTAGGGTACGCGTTAGGGTTAGGGTAGTTATTAAACCTATCCCACTCTCTAGATACCCCTTAGCACGTCAAGGAATATTATTTGGGGTCCAGCCATGGAGAAGAGTTTAGACACTAGGAGAAGATAAGGAACACACCCATTATCAAGAAATCACATTAGGATTCTCTTTTTAACCTGTTCCTTAAAACACTAGTGCTTAGGAAATCTATTGGAGGCAAAGCAGTCAAGGGTAGCTTAGGGTTAGGGTTAGGGTTATTGTTAGGGTAAGGCTTAGGGTACGGGTTCGGGTACGGCATAGGGTATGGGTTAGGGTTACGGTTAGGGTTAGTTTGAGGGTTAGGGCTCGGTTTAGGGTACGGGTTAGGATTAGGGTACGTGTTAGGTTTAGGGTAGGGGTTAGGGTTAGGGTACGCGTTAGGGTTAGGGTAGTTATTAAACCTATCCCACACCCTAGATGCCCCTTAGCACGTCAAGGAATATTATTTGGGGGACCAGCCATGGAGAAGAGTTTAGACACTAGGAGAAGATAAGGAACACACCCATTATCAAGAAATCACATTAGGATTCTCTTTTTAACCTGTTCCTTAAAACACTAGTGCTTAGGAAATCTATTGGAGGCAGAAGCAGTCAAGGGTAGCTTAGGGTTAGGGTTAGGGTTAGGGTTAGGGTTAGGGTTAGGGTACGGGTTCGGGTACGGGTTCGGGTACGGCGTAGGTTATGGGTTAGGGTTAGGGTTAGGGTTAGTTTGAAGGTTAGGGCTCGGTTTAGGGTACGGGTTAGGATTAGGGTTCGTGTTAGGGTTAGGGTAGGGGTTAGGGTTAGGGTACGCGTTAGGGTTAGGGTAGTTATTAAACCTATCCCACTCTCTAGATACCCCTTAGCACGTCAAGGAATATTATTTGGGGGTCCAGCCATGGAGAAGAGTTTAGACACTAGGAGAAGATAAGGAACACACACATTATCAAGAAATCACATTAGGATTCTCTTTTTAACCTGTTCCTTAAAACACTAGTGCTTAGGAAATCTATTGGAGGCAGAAGCATTCAAGGGTAGCTTAGGGTTAGGGTTAGGGTTAGGGCTAGGGTTAGGACACGGCTTAGGGTACGGGTTCGGGTACGGGTTCGTGTACGGCGTAGGGTATGGGTTTGGGTTAGGGTTAGGGTTAGTTTGAAGGTTAGGGCTCGGTTTAGGGTACGGGTTAGGATTAGGGTTCATGTTAGGGTTAGGGTAGGGGTTAGGGTTAAGGTAGTTATTAAACCTATCCCACTCTCTAGATACCCCTTAGCACGTCAAGGAATATTATTTGGGGGTCCAGCCATGGAGAAGAGTTTAGACACTAGGAGAAGATAAGGAACACACCCATTATCAAGAAATCACATTAGGATTCTCTTTTTAACCTGTTCCTTAAAACACTAGTGCTTAGGAAATCTATTGGAGGCAGAAGCAGTCAAGGGTAGCTTAGGGTTAGGGTTAGGGTTAGGGCTAGGGTTAGGACACGGCTTAGGGTACGGGTTCGGGTACGGGTTCGTGTACGGCGTAGGGTATGGGTTTGGGTTAGTGTTAGGGTTAGTTTGAAGGTTAGGGCTCGGTTTAGGGTACGGGTTAGGATTAGGGTTCGTGTTAGGGTTAGGGTAGGGGTTAGGGTTAGGGTACGCGTTAGGGTTAGGGTAGTTATTAAACCTATCCCACTCTCTAGATACCCCTTAGCACGTCAAGGAATATTATTTGGGGGTCCAGCCATGGAGAAGAGTTTAGACACTAGGAGAAGATAAAGAACACACCCATTATCCTGAAATCACATTAGGATTCTCTTTTTAACCTATTCCTTAATACACTAGTGCTTAGGAAATCTATTGGAGGCAGAAGTAGTCAAGGGTAGCTTAGGGTTAGGGTTACGGTTAGGGTTAGGTTTAGGGTACTGCTTAGGGTACGGGTTCGGGTACGGGTTCGGGTACGGCGTAGGGTATGGGTTAGGGTTAGGGTTAGGGTTAGTTTGAGTGTTAGGGCTCGGTTTAGGGTACGGGTTAGGATTAGGGTACGTGTTAGGTTTAGGGTAGGGGTTAGGGTTAGGGTACGCGTTAGGGTTAGGGTAGTTATTAAACCTATCCCACTCCCTAGATGCCCCTTAGCACGTCAAGGAATATTATTTGGGGGACCAGCCATGGAGAAGAGTTTAGACACTAGGAGAAGATAAGGAACACACCCATTATCAAGAAATCACATTAGGATTCTCTTTTTAACCTGTTCCTTAAAACACTAGTGCTTAGGAAATCTATTGGAGGCAGAAGCAGTCAAGGGTAGCTTAGGGTTAGGGTTAGGGTTAGGGTTAGGTTTAGGGTACGGCTTAGGGTAAGGGTTCGGGTATGGGTTCGGGTACGGCGTAGGTTATGGGTTAGGGTTAGGGTTAGGGTTAGTTTGAGGGTTAGGGCTCTGTTTAGGGTACGGGTTAGGATTAGTGTACGTGTTAGGGTTAGGGTAGAGGTTAGGGTTAGGGTATGCGTTAGGGTTCGGGTAGTTATTAAAGCTATCCCACTCTCTAGATACCCCTTAGCACGTCAAGGAATATTATTTGGGGATCCAGCCATGGAGAAGAGTTTAGACACTAGGAGAAGATAAGGAACACACCCATTATCAAGAAATCACATTAGGATTCTCTTTTTAACCTGTTCCTTAAAACACTAGTGCTTAGGAAATCTATTGGAGGCAGAAGCAGTCAAGGGTAGCTTAGGGTTAGGGTTAGGGTTATTGTTAGGGTAAGGCTTAGGGTACGGGTTCGGGTACGGGTTCGTGTACGGCGTAGGGTATGGGTTTGGGTTAGGGTTAGGGTTAGTTTGAAGGTTAGGGCTCGGTTTAGGGTACGGGTTAGGATTAGGGTTCGTGTTAGGGTTAGGGTAGGGGTTAGGGTTAGGGTACGCGTTAGGGTTAGGGTAGTTATTAAACCTATCCCACTCTCTAGATACCCCTTAGCACGTCAAGGAATATTATTTGGGGGTCCAGCCATGGAGAAGAGTTTAGACACTAGGAGAAGATAAGGAACACACCCATTATCCTGAAATCACATTAGGATTCTCTTTTTAACCTGTTCCTTAATACACTAGTGCTTAGGAAATCTATTGGAGGCAGAAGCAGTCAAGGGTAGCTTAGGGTTAGCGTTACGGTTAGGGTTAGGGTTAGGGTACGGCTTAGGGTACGGGTTCGGGTACGGGTTCGGTTACGGCGTAGGGTATGGGTTAGGGTTAGGGTTAGGGTTAGTTTGAGGGTTAGGGCTCGGTTTAGTGTACGGGTTAGGATTAGTGTACGTGTTAGGGTTAGGGTAGAGGTTAGGGTTAGGGTATGCGTTAGGGTTAGGGTAGTTATTAAACCTATCCCACTCTCTAGATACCCCTTAGCACGTCAAGGAATATTATTTGGGG